>NW_027445682.1:0-237108 GCF_035582795.1 Mycteria americana
CGAATGTCTGTGTGGCAGCGAATGCAGTTCCAAGGGACAGTGAAAACCAGCTACAGCATTCCGTGCTGGCAGCTTTCGTGTGGGCGCAATCGCTGGACGTTTCGAATTTGGCAGCCGGGCTCTGCGAGAGAGAGATACACAGTGTTGCCCCTTTACGAACCAAAGCTTTTGGGGAAAGCGAATGTCTGTGTGGCAGCGAATGCAGTTCCAAGGGACAGTGAAAACCAGCTACAGCATTCCGTGCTGGCAGCTTTTGTGTGGGCGCAATCGCTGGACGTTTCCAATTTGGCAGCCGGGCTCTGCGAGAGAGAGATACACAGTGTTGCCCCTTTACGAACCAAAGCTTTTGGGGAAAGCGAATGTCTGTGTGGCAGCGAATGCAGTTCCAAGGGACAGTGAAAACCAGCTACAGCATTCCGTGCTGGCAGCTTTCGTGTGGGCGCAATCGCTGGACGTTTCGAATTTGGCAGCCGGGCTCTGCGAGAGAGAGATACACAGTGTTGCCCCTTTACCAAGCCAAGCTTTTGGGGAAAGCGAATGTCTGTGTGGCAGCGAATGCAGTTCCAAGGGACAGTGAAAACCAGCTACAGCATTCCGTGCTGGCAGCTTTAGTGTGGGCGCAATCGCTGGACGTTTCCAATTTGGCAGCCGGGCTCTGCGAGAGAGAGATACACAGTGTTGCCCCTTTACGAACCAAATCTTTTGGGGAAAGCGAATGTCTGTGTGGCAGCGAATGCAGTTCCAAGGGACAGTGAAAACCAGCTACAGCATTCCGTGCTGGCAGCTTTCGTGTGGGCGCAATCGCTGGACGTTTCGAATTTGGCAGCCGGGCTCTGCGAGAGAGAGATACACAGTGTTGCCCCTTTACCAAGCCAAGCTTTTGGGGAAAGCGAATGTCTGTGTGGCAGCGAATGCAGTTCCAAGGGACAGTGAAAACCAGCTACAGCATTCCGTGCTGGCAGCTTTCCTGTGGGCGCAATCGCTGGACGTTTCCAATTTGGCAGCCGGGCTCTGCGAGAGAGAGATACACAGTGTTGCCCCTTTACCAAGCCAAGCTTTTGGGGAAAGCGAATGTCTGTGTGGCAGCGAATGCAGTTCCAAGGGACAGTGAAAACCAGCTACAGCATTCCGTGCTGGCAGCTTTCGTGTGGGCGCAATCGCTGGACGTTTCGAATTTGGCAGCCGGGCTCTGCGAGAGAGAGATACACAGTGTTGCCCCTTTACGAACCAAAGCTTTTGGGGAAAGCGAATGTCTGTGTGGCAGCGAATGCAGTTCCAAGGGACAGTGAAAACCAGCTACAGCATTCCGTGCTGGCAGCTTTTGTGTGGGCGCAATCGCTGGACGTTTCCAATTTGGCAGCCGGGCTCTGCGAGAGAGAGATACACAGTGTTGCCCCTTTACCAAGCCAAGCTTTTGGGGAAAGCGAATGTCTGTGTGGCAGCGAATGCAGTTCCAAGGGACAGTGAAAACCAGCTACAGCATTCCGTGCTGGCAGCTTTCGTGTGGGCGCAATCGCTGGACGTTTCCAATTTGGCAGCCGGGCTCTGCGAGAGAGAGATACACAGTGTTGCCCCTTTACGAACCAAAACTTTTGGGGAAAGCGAATGTCTGTGTGGCAGCAAATGCAGTTCCAAGGGACAGTGAAAACCAGCTACAGCATTCCGTGCTGGCAGCTTTCGTGTGGGCGCAATCGCTGGACGTTTTGAATTTGGCAGCCGGGCTCTGCGAGAGAGAGATACACAGTGTTGCCCCTTTACCAAGCCAAGCTTTTGGGGAAAGCGAATGTCTGTGTGGCAGCGAATGCAGTTCCAAGGGACAGTGAAAAGCAGCTACAGCATTCCGTGCTGGCAGCTTTCGTGTGGGCGCAATCGCTGGACGTTTCAAATTTGGCAGCCGGGCTCTGCGAGAGAGAGATACACAGTGTTGCCCCTTTACCAAGCCAAGCTTTTGGGGAAAGCGAATGTCTGTGTGGCAGCGAATGCAGTTCCAAGGGACAGTGAAAACCAGCTACAGCATTCCGTGCTGGCAGCTTTCGTGTGGGCGCAATCGCTGGACATTTCCAATTTGGCAGCCGGGCTCTGCGAGAGAGAGATACACACTGTTGCCCCTTTACCAAGCCAAGCTTTTGGGGAAAGCGAATGTCTGTGTGGCAGCGAATGCAGTTCCAAGGGACAGTGAAAACCAGCTACAGCATTCCGTGCTGGCAGCTTTCGTGTGGGCGCAATCGCTGGACGTTTCGAATTTGGCAGCCGGGCTCTGCGAGAGAGAGATACACAGTGTTGCCCCTTTACGAACCAAAGCTTTTGGGGAAAGCGAATGTCTGTGTGGCAGCGAATGCAGTTCCAAGGGACAGTGAAAACCAGCTACAGCATTCCGTGCTGGCAGCTTTCGTGTGGGCGCAATCGCTGGACGTTTCCAATTTGGCAGCCGGGCTCTGCGAGAGAGAGATACACAGTGTTGCCCCTTTACCAAGCCAAGCTTTTGGGGAAAGCGAATGTCTGTGTGGCAGCGAATGCAGTTCCAAGGGACAGTGAAAACCAGCTACAGCATTCCGTGCTGGCAGCTTTCGTGTGGGCGCAATCGCTGGACGTTTCCAATTTGGCAGCCGGGCTCTGCGAGAGAGAGATACACAGTGTTGCCCCTTTACCAAGCCAAGCTTTTGGGGAAAGCGAATGTCTGTGTGGCAGCGAATGCAGTTCCAAGGGACAGTGAAAACCAGCTACAGCATTCCGTGCTGGCAGCTTTCGTGTGGGCGCAATCGCTGGACGTTTCGAATTTGGCAGCCGGGCTCTGCGAGAGAGAGATACACAGTGTTGCCCCTTTACCAAGCCAAGCTTTTGGGGAAAGCGAATGTCTGTGTGGCAGCGAATGCAGTTCCAAGGGACAGTGAAAACCAGCTACAGCATTCCGTGCTGGCAGCTTTCGTGTGGGCGCAATCGCTGGACGTTTCCAATTTGGCAGCCGGGCTCTGCGAGAGAGAGATACACAGTGTTGCCCCTTTACCAAGCCAAGCTTTTGGGGAAAGCGAATGTCTGTGTGGCAGCGAATGCAGTTCCAAGGGACAGTGAAAACCAGCTACAGCATTCCGTGCTGGCAGCTTTCGTGTGGGCGCAATCGCTGGACGTTTCGAATTTGGCAGCCGGGCTCTGCGAGAGAGAGATACACAGTGTTGCCCATTTACCAAGCCAAGCTTTTGGGGAAAGCGAATGTCTGTGTGGCAGCGAATGCAGTTCCAAGGGACAGTGAAAACCAGCTACAGCATTCCGTGCTGGCAGCTTTCGTGTGGGCGCAATCGCTGGACGTTTCCAATTTGGCAGCCGGGCTCTGCGAGAGAGAGATACACAGTGTTGCCCCTTTACCAAGCCAAGCTTTTGGGGAAAGCGAATGTCTGTGTGGCAGCGAATGCAGTTCCAAGGGACAGTGAAAACCAGCTACAGCATTCCGTGCTGGCAGCTTTCGTGTGGGCGCAATCGCTGGACGTTTCGAATTTGGCAGCCGGGCTCTGCGAGAGAGAGATACACAGTGTTGCCCCTTTACCAAGCCAAGCTTTTGGGGAAAGCGAATGTCTGTGTGGCAGCGAATGCAGTTCCAAGGGACAGTGAAAACCAGCTACAGCATTCCGTGCTGGCAGCTTTCGTGTGGGCGCAATCGCTGGACGTTTCCAATTTGGCAGCCGGGCTCTGCGAGAGAGAGATACACAGTGTTGCCCCTTTACGAACCAAAGCTTTTGGGGAAAGCGAATGTCTGTGTGGCAGCGAATGCAGTTCCAAGGGACAGTGAAAACCAGCTACAGCATTCCGTGCTGGCAGCTTTCGTGTGGGCGCAATCGCTGGACGTTTCGAATTTGGCAGCCGGGCTCTGCGAGAGAGAGATACACAGTGTTGCCCCTTTACCAAGCCAAGCTTTTGGGGAAAGCGAATGTCTGTGTGGCAGCGAATGCAGTTCCAAGGGACAGTGAAAACCAGCTACAGCATTCCGTGCTGGCAGCTTTCGTGTGGGCGCAATCGCTGGACGTTTCCAATTTGGCAGCCGGGCTCTGCGAGAGAGAGATACACAGTGTTGCCCCTTTACGAACCAAAACTTTTGGGGACAGCGAATGTCTGTGTGGCAGCGAATGCAGTTCCAAGGGACAGTGAAAACCAGCTACAGCATTCCGTGCTGGCAGCTTTCGTGTGGGCGCAATCGCTGGACGTTTCCAATTTGGCAGCCGGGCTCTGCGAGAGAGAGATACACAGTGTTGCCCCTTTACCAAGCCAAGCTTTTGGGGAAAGCGAATGTCTGTGTGGCAGCGAATGCAGTTCCAAGGGACAGTGAAAACCAGCTACAGCATTCCGTGCTGGCAGCTTTCGTGTGGGCGCAATCGCTGGACGTTTCCAATTTGGCAGCCGGGCTCTGCGAGAGAGAGATACACAGTGTTGCCCCTTTACCAAGCCAAGCTTTTGGGGAAAGCGAATGTCTGTGTGGCAGCGAATGCAGTTCCAAGGGACAGTGAAAACCAGCTACAGCATTCCGTGCTGGCAGCTTTCGTGTGGGCGCAATCGCTGGACGTTTCCAATTTGGCAGCCGGGCTCTGCGAGAGAGAGATACACAGTGTTGCCCCTTTACCAAGCCAAGCTTTTGGGGAAAGCGAATGTCTGTGTGGCAGCGAATGCAGTTCCAAGGGACAGTGAAAACCAGCTACAGCATTCCGTGCTGGCAGCTTTCGTGTGGGCGCAATCGCTGGACGTTTCCAATTTGGCAGCCGGGCTCTGCGAGAGAGAGATACACAGTGTTGCCCCTTTACGAACCAAAGCTTTTGGGGAAAGCGAATGTCTGTGTGGCAGCGAATGCAGTTCCAAGGGACAGTGAAAACCAGCTACAGCATTCCGTGCTGGCAGCTTTCGTGTGGGCGCAATCGCTGGACGTTTCCAATTTGGCAGCCGGGCTCTGCGAGAGAGAGATACACAGTGTTGCCCCTTTACCAAGCCAAGCTTTTGGGGAAAGCGAATGTCTGTGTGGCAGCGAATGCAGTTCCAAGGGACAGTGAAAACCAGCTACAGCATTCCGTGCTGGCAGCTTTCGTGTGGGCGCAATCGCTGGACGTTTCGAATTTGGCAGCCGGGCTCTGCGAGAGAGAGATACACAGTGTTGCCCCTTTACCAAGCCAAGCTTTTGGGGAAAGCGAATGTCTGTGTGGCAGCGAATGCAGTTCCAAGGGACAGTGAAAACCAGCTACAGCATTCCGTGCTGGCAGCTTTCGTGTGGGCGCAATCGCTGGACGTTTCCAATTTGGCAGCCGGGCTCTGCGAGAGAGAGATACACAGTGTTGCCCCTTTACGAACCAAAGCTTTTGGGGAAAGCGAATGTCTGTGTGGCAGTGAATGCAGTTCCAAGGGACAGTGAAAACCAGCTACAGCATTCCGTGCTGGCAGCTTTCGTGTGGGCGCAATCGCTGGACGTTTCCAATTTGGCAGCCGGGCTCTGCGAGAGAGAGATACACAGTGTTGCCCCTTTACCAAGCCAAGCTTTTGGGGAAAGCGAATGTCTGTGTGGCAGCGAATGCAGTTCCAAGGGACAGTGAAAACCAGCTACAGCATTCCGTGCTGGCAGCTTTCGTGTGGGCGCAATCGCTGGACGTTTCCAATTTGGCAGCCGGGCTCTGCGAGAGAGAGATACACAGTGTTGCCCCTTTACCAAGCCAAGCTTTTGGGGAAAGCGAATGTCTGTGTGGCAGCGAATGCAGTTCCAAGGGACAGTGAAAACCAGCTACAGCATTCCGTGCTGGCAGCTTTCGTGTGGGCGCAATCGCTGGACGTTTCCAATTTGGCAGCCGGGCTCTGCGAGAGAGAGATACACAGTGTTGCCCCTTTACCAAGCCAAGCTTTTGGGGAAAGCGAATGTCTGTGTGGCAGCGAATGCAGTTCCAAGGGACAGTGAAAACCAGCTACAGCATTCCGTGCTGGCAGCTTTCCTGTGGGCGCAATCGCTGGACGTTTCCAATTTGGCAGCCGGGCTCTGCGAGAGAGAGATACACAGTGTTGCCCCTTTATGAACCAAAGCTTTTGGGGAAACCGAATGTCTGTGTGGCAGCGAATGCAGTTCCAAGGGACAGTGAAAACCAGCTACAGCATTCCGTGCTGGCAGCTTTCGTGTGGGCGCAATCGCTGGACGTTTCCAATTTGGCAGCCGGGCTCTGCGAGAGAGAGATACACAGTGTTGCCCCTTTACCAAGCCAAGCTTTTGGGGAAAGCGAATGTCTGTGTGGCAGCGAATGCAGTTCCAAGGGACAGTGAAAACCAGCTACAGCATTCCGTGCTGGCAGCTTTCGTGTGGGCGCAATCGCTGGACGTTTCGAATTTGGCAGCCGGGCTCTGCGAGAGAGAGATACACAGTGTTGCCCCTTTACCAAGCCAAGCTTTTGGGGAAAGCGAATGTCTGTGTGGCAGCGAATGCAGTTCCAAGGGACAGTGAAAACCAGCTACAGCATTGCGTGCTGGCAGCTTTCGTGTGGGCGCAATCGCTGGACGTTTCCAATTTGGCAGCCGGGCTCTGCGAGAGAGAGATACACAGTGTTGCCCCTTTACCAAGCCAAGCTTTTGGGGAAAGCGAATGTCTGTGTGGCAGCGAATGCAGTTCCAAGGGACAGTGAAAACCAGCTACAGCATTCCGTGCTGGCAGCTTTCGTGTGGGCGCAATCGCTGGACGTTTCCAATTTGGCAGCCGGGCTCTGCGAGAGAGAGATACACAGTGTTGCCCCTTTACCAAGCCAAGCTTTTGGGGAAAGCGAATGTCTGTGTGGCAGCGAATGCAGTTCCAAGGGACAGTGAAAACCAGCTACAGCATTCCGTGCTGGCAGCTTTCGTGTGGGCGCAATCGCTGGACGTTTCCAATTTGGCAGCCGGGCTCTGCGAGAGAGAGATACACAGTGTTGCCCCTTTACGAACCAAAGATTTTGGGGAAAGCGAATGTCTGTGTGGCAGCGAATGCAGTTCCAAGGGACAGTGAAAACCAGCTACAGCATTCCGTGCTGGCAGCTTTCGTGTGGGCGCAATCGCTGGACGTTTCGAATTTGGCAGCCGGGCTCTGCGAGAGAGAGATACATAGTGTTGCCCCTTTACCAAGCCAAGCTTTTGGGGAAAGCGAATGTCTGTGTGGCAGCGAATGCAGTTCCAAGGGACAGTGAAAACCAGCTACAGCATTCCGTGCTGGCAGCTTTCGTGTGGGCGCAATCGCTGGACGTTTCCAATTTGGCAGCCGGGCTCTGCGAGAGAGAGATACACAGTGTTGCCCCTTTACCAAGCCAAGCTTTTGGGGAAAGCGAATGTCTGTGTGGCAGCGAATGCAGTTCCAAGGGACAGTGAAAACCAGCTACAGCATTCCGTGCTGGCAGCTTTCGTGTGGGCGCAATCGCTGGACGTTTCCAATTTGGCTGCCGGGCTCTGCGAGAGAGAGATACACAGTGTTGCCCCTTTACCAAGCCAAGCTTTTGGGGAAAGCGAATGTCTGTGTGGCAGCGAATGCAGTTCCAAGGGACAGTGAAAACCAGCTACAGCATTCCGTGCTGGCAGCTTTCGTGTGGGCGCAATCGCTGGACGTTTCGAATTTGGCAGCCGGGCTCTGCGAGAGAGAGATACACAGTGTTGCCCCTTTACCAAGCCAAGCTTTTGGGGAAAGCGAATGTCTGTGTGGCAGCGAATGCAGTTCCAAGGGACAGTGAAAAGCAGCTACAGCATTCCGTGCTGGCAGCTTTCGTGTGGGCGCAATCGCTGGACGTTTCGAATTTGGCAGCCGGGCTCTGCGAGAGAGAGATACACAGTGTTGCCCCTTTACCAAGCCAAGCTTTTGGGGAAAGCGAATGTCTGTGTGGCAGCGAATGCAGTTCCAAGGGACAGTGAAAACCAGCTACAGCATTCCGTGCTGGCAGCTTTCGTGTGGGCGCAATCGCTGGACGTTTCCAATTTGGCAGCCGGGCTCTGCGAGAGAGAGATACACAGTGTTGCCCCTTTATGAACCAAAGCTTTTGGGGAAAGCGAATGTCTGTGTGGCAGCGAATGCAGTTCCAAGGGACAGTGAAAACCAGCTACAGCATTCCGTGCTGGCAGCTTTCGTGTGGGCGCAATCGCTGGACGTTTCCAATTTGGCAGCCGGGCTCTGCGAGAGAGAGATACACAGTGTTGCCCCTTTACGAACCAAAGCTTTTGGGGAAAGCGAATGTCTGTGTGGCAGCGAATGCAGTTCCAAGGGACAGTGAAAACCAGCTACAGCATTCCGTGCTGGCAGCTTTCGTGTGGGCGCAATCGCTGGACGTTTCGAATTTGGCAGCCGGGCTCTGCGAGAGAGAGATACACAGTGTTGCCCCTTTACGAACCAAAGCTTTTGGGGAAAGCGAATGTCTGTGTGGCAGCGAATGCAGTTCCAAGGGACAGTGAAAACCAGCTACAGCATTCCGTGCTGGCAGCTTTCGTGTGGGCGCAATCGCTGGACGTTTCGAATTTGGCAGCCGGGCTCTGCGAGAGAGAGATACACAGTGTTGCCCCTTTACCAAGCCAAGCTTTTGGGGAAAGCGAATGTCTGTGTGGCAGCGAATGCAGTTCCAAGGGACAGTGAAAACCAGCTACAGCATTCCGTGCTGGCAGCTTTCGTGTGGGCGCAATCGCTGGACGTTTCCAATTTGGCAGCCGGGCTCTGCGAGAGAGAGATACACAGTGTTGCCCCTTTACCAAGCCAAGCTTTTGGGGAAAGCGAATGTCTGTGTGGCAGCGAATGCAGTTCCAAGGGACAGTGAAAACCAGCTACAGCATTCCGTGCTGGCAGCTTTCGTGTGGGCGCAATCGCTGGACGTTTCCAATTTGGCAGCCGGGCTCTGCGAGAGAGAGATACACAGTGTTGCCCCTTTACCAAGCCAAGCTTTTGGGGAAAGCGAATGTCTGTGTGGCAGCGAATGCAGTTCCAAGGGACAGTGAAAACCAGCTACAGCATTCCGTGCTGGCAGCTTTCGTGTGGGCGCAATCGCTGGACGTTTCCAATTTGGCAGCCGGGCTCTGCGAGAGAGAGATACACAGTGTTGCCCCTTTACCAAGCCAAGCTTTTGGGGAAAGCGAATGTCTGTGTGGCAGCGAATGCAGTTCCAAGGGACAGTGAAAACCAGCTACAGCATTCCGTGCTGGCAGCTTTCGTGTGGGCGCAATCGCTGGACGTTTCCAATTTGGCAGCCGGGCTCTGCGAGAGAGAGATACACAGTGTTGCCCCTTTACCAAGCCAAGCTTTTGGGGAAAGCGAATGTCTGTGTGGCAGCGAATGCAGTTCCAAGGGACAGTGAAAACCAGCTACAGCATTCCGTGCTGGCAGCTTTCATGTGGGCGCAATCGCTGGACGTTTCCAATTTGGCAGCCGGGCTCTGCGAGAGAGAGATACACAGTGTTGCCCCTTTACCAAGCCAAGCTTTTGGGGAAAGCGAATGTCTGTGTGGCAGCGAATGCAGTTCCAAGGGACAGTGAAAACCAGCTACAGCATTCCGTGCTGGCAGCTTTCGTGTGGGCGCAATCGCTGGACGTTTCGAATTTGGCAGCCGGGCTCTGCGAGAGAGAGATACACAGTGTTGCCCCTTTACGAACCAAAGCTTTTGGGGAAAGCGAATGTCTGTGTGGCAGCGAATGCAGTTCCAAGGGACAGTGAAAACCAGCTACAGCATTCCGTGCTGGCAGCTTTCGTGTGGGCGCAATCGCTGGACGTTTCGAATTTGGCAGCCGGGCTCTGCGAGAGAGAGATACACAGTGTTGCCCCTTTACCAAGCCAAGCTTTTGGGGAAAGCGAATGTCTGTGTGGCAGCGAATGCAGTTCCAAGGGACAGTGAAAACCAGCTACAGCATTCCGTGCTGGCAGCTTTCGTGTGGGCGCAATCGCTGGACGTTTCCAATTTGGCAGCCGGGCTCTGCGAGAGAGAGATACACAGTGTTGCCCCTTTACCAAGCCAAGCTTTTGGGGAAAGCGAATGTCTGTGTGGCAGCGAATGCAGTTCCAAGGGACAGTGAAAAGCAGCTACAGCATTCCGTGCTGGCAGCTTTCGTGTGGGCGCAATCGCTGGACGTTTCCAATTTGGCAGCCGGGCTCTGCGAGAGAGAGATACACAGTGTTGCCCCTTTACCAAGCCAAGCTTTTGGGGAAAGCGAATGTCTGTGTGGCAGCGAATGCAGTTCCAAGGGACAGTGAAAACCAGCTACAGCATTCCGTGCTGGCAGCTTTCGTGTGGGCGCAATCGCTGGACGTTTCCAATTTGGCAGCCGGGCTCTGCGAGAGAGAGATACACAGTGTTGCCCCTTTACGAACCAAAGCTTTTGGGGAAAGCGAATGTCTGTGTGGCAGCGAATGCAGTTCCAAGGGACAGTGAAAACCAGCTACAGCATTCCGTGCTGGCAGCTTTCGTGTGGGCGCAATCGCTGGACGTTTCCAATTTGGCAGCCGGGCTCTGCGAGAGAGAGATACACAGTGTTGCCCCTTTACCAAGCCAAGCTTTTGGGGAAAGCGAATGTCTGTGTGGCAGCGAATGCAGTTCCAAGGGACAGTGAAAACCAGCTAGAGCATTCCGTGCTGGCAGCTTTCGTGTGGGCGCAATCGCTGGACGTTTCCAATTTGGCAGCCGGGCTCTGCGAGAGAGAGATACACAGTGTTGCCCCTTTACCAAGCCAAGCTTTTGGGGAAAGCGAATGTCTGTGTGGCAGCGAATGCAGTTCCAAGGGACAGTGAAAACCAGCTACAGCATTCCGTGCTGGCAGCTTTCGTGTGGGCGCAATCGCTGGACGTTTCCAATTTGGCAGCCGGGCTCTGCGAGAGAGAGATACACAGTGTTGCCCCTTTACCAAGCCAAGCTTTTGGGGAAAGCGAATGTCTGTGTGGCAGCGAATGCAGTTCCAAGGGACAGTGAAAACCAGCTACAGCATTCCGTGCTGGCAGCTTTCGTGTGGGCGCAATCGCTGGACGTTTCCAATTTGGCAGCCGGGCTCTGCGAGAGAGAGATACACAGTGTTGCCCCTTTACCAAGCCAAGCTTTTGGGGAAAGCGAATGTCTGTGTGGCAGCGAATGCAGTTCCAAGGGACAGTGAAAACCAGCTACAGCATTCCGTGCTGGCAGCTTTCGTGTGGGCGCAATCGCTGGACGTTTCCAATTTGGCGGCCGGGCTCTGCGAGAGAGAGATACACAGTGTTGCCCCTTTACCAAGCCAAGCTTTTGGGGAAAGCGAATGTCTGTGTGGCAGCGAATGCAGTTCCAAGGGACAGTGAAAACCAGCTACAGCATTCCGTGCTGGCAGATTTCGTGTGGGCGCAATCGCTGGACGTTTCGAATTTGGCAGCCGGGCTCTGCGAGAGAGAGATACACAGTGTTGCCCCTTTACGAACCAAAGCTTTTGGGGAAAGCGAATGTCTGTGTGGCAGCGAATGCAGTTCCAAGGGACAGTGAAAACCAGCTACAGCATTCCGTGCTGGCAGCTTTCGTGTGGGCGCAATCGCTGGACGTTTCGAATTTGGCAGCCGGGCTCTGCGAGAGAGAGATACACAGTGTTGCCCCTTTACCAAGCCAAGCTTTTGGGGAAAGCGAATGTCTGTGTGGCAGCGAATGCAGTTCCAAGGGACAGTGAAAACCAGCTACACCATTCCGTGCTGGCAGCTTTCGTGTGGGCGCAATCGCTGGACGTTTCCAATTTGGCAGCCGGGCTCTGCGAGAGAGAGATACACAGTGTTGCCCCTTTACGAACCAAAACTTTTGGGGAAAGCGAATGTCTGTGTGGCAGCGAATGCAGTTCCAAGGGACAGTGAAAACCAGCTACAGCATTCCGTGCTGGCAGCTTTCGTGTGGGCGCAATCGCTGGACGTTTCCAATTTGGCAGCCGGGCTCTGCGAGAGAGAGATACACAGTGTTGCCCCTTTACGAACCAAAGCTTTTGGGGAAAGCGAATGTCTGTGTGGCAGCGAATGCAGTTCCAAGGGACAGTGAAAACCAGCTACAGCATTCCGTGCTGGCAGCTTTCGTGTGGGTGCAATCGCTGGACGTTTCGAATTTGGCAGCCGGGCTCTGCGAGAGAGAGATACACAGTGTTGCCCCTTTACGAACCAAAACTTTTGGGGAAAGCGAATGTCTGTGTGGCAGCGAATGCAGTTCCAAGGGACAGTGAAAACCAGCTACAGCATTCCGTGCTGGCAGCTTTCGTGTGGGCGCAATCGCTGGACGTTTCCAATTTGGCAGCCGGGCTCTGCGAGAGAGAGATACACAGTGTTGCCCCTTTACGAACCAAAGCTTTTGGGGAAAGCGAATGTCTGTGTGGCAGCGAATGCAGTTCCAAGGGACAGTGAAAAGCAGCTACAGCATTCCGTGCTGGCAGCTTTCGTGTGGGCGCAATCGCTGGACGTTTCGAATTTGGCAGCCGGGCTCTGCGAGAGAGAGATACACAGTGTTGCCCCTTTACCAAGCCAAGCTTTTGGGGAAAGCGAATGTCTGTGTGGCAGCGAATGCAGTTCCAAGGGACAGTGAAAACCAGCTACAGCATTCCGTGCTGGCAGCTTTCGTGTGGGCGCAATCGCTGGACGTTTCGAATTTGGCAGCCGGGCTCTGCGAGAGAGAGATACACAGTGTTGCCCCTTTACCAAGCCAAGCTTTTGGGGAAAGCGAATGTCTGTGTGGCAGCGAATGCAGTTCCAAGGGACAGTGAAAACCAGCTACAGCATTCCGTGCTGGCAGCTTTCGTGTGGGCGCAATCGCTGGACGTTTCCAATTTGGCAGCCGGGCTCTGCGAGAGAGAGATACACAGTGTTGCCCCTTTACCAAGCCAAGCTTTTGGGGAAAGCGAATGTCTGTGTGGCAGCGAATGCAGTTCCAAGGGACAGTGAAAACCAGCTACAGCATTCCGTGCTGGCAGCTTTCGTGTGGGCGCAATCGCTGGACGTTTCCAATTTGGCAGCCGGGCTCTGCGAGAGAGAGATGCACAGTGTTGCCCCTTTACCAAGCCAAGCTTTTGGGGAAAGCGAATGTCTGTGTGGCAGCGAATGCAGTTCCAAGGGACAGTGAAAACCAGCTACAGCATTCCGTGCTGGCAGCTTTCGTGTGGGCGCAATCGCTGGACGTTTCGAATTCGGCAGCCGGGCTCTGCGTGAGAGAGATGCACAGTGTTGCCCCTTTACCAAGCCAAGCTTTTGGGGAAAGCGAATGTCTGTGTGGCAGCGAATGCAGTTCCAAGGGACAGTGAAAACCAGCTACAGCATTCCGTGCTGGCAGCTTTCGTGTGGGCGCAATCGCTGGACGTTTCGAATTCGGCAGCCGGGCTCTGCGTGAAAGAGATGCACAGTGTTGCCCCTTTACCAAGCCAAGCTTTTGGGGAAAGCGAATGTCTGTGTGGCAGCGAATGCAGTTCCAAGGGACAGTGAAAACCAGCTACAGCATTCCGTGCTGGCAGCTTTCGTGTGGGCGCAATCGCTGGACGTTTCCAATTTGGCAGCCGGGCTCTGCGAGAGAGAGATACACAGTGTTGCCCCTTTACCAAGCCAAGCTTTTGGGGAAAGCGAATGTCTGTGTGGCAGCGAATGCAGTTCCAAGGGACAGTGAAAACCAGCTACAGCATTCCGTGCTGGCAGCTTTCGTGTGGGCGCAATCGCTGGACGTTTCGAATTTGGCAGCCGGGCTCTGCGAGAGAGAGATACACAGTGTTGCCCCTTTACGAACCAAAGCTTTTGGGGAAAGCGAATGTCTGTGTGGCAGCGAATGCAGTTCCAAGGGACAGTGAAAACCAGCTACAGCATTCCGTGCTGGCAGG
This sequence comes from Mycteria americana, assembly GCF_035582795.1. Classification (NCBI taxonomy): domain Eukaryota; kingdom Metazoa; phylum Chordata; class Aves; order Ciconiiformes; family Ciconiidae; genus Mycteria; species Mycteria americana. The sequence goes on from NW_027445682.1 coordinate 13,780, forward strand.
TTTCGTGTGGGCGCAATCGCTGCACGTTTCCAATTTGGCAGCCGGGCTCTGCGAGAGAGAGATACACAGTGTTGCCCCTTTACCAAGCCAAGCTTTTGGGGAAAGCGAATGTCTGTGTGGCAGCGAATGCAGTTCCAAGGGACAGTGAAAACCAGCTACAGCATTCCGTGCTGGCAGCTTTCGTGTGGGCGCAATCGCTGGACGTTTCCAATTTGGCAGCCGGGCTCTGCGAGAGAGAGATACACAGTGTTGCCCCTTTACCAAGCCAAGCTTTTGGGGAAAGCGAATGTCTGTGTGGCAGCGAATGCAGTTCCAAGGGACAGTGAAAACCAGCTACAGCATTCCGTGCTGGCAGCTTTCGTGTGGGCGCAATCGCTGGACGTTTCGAATTTGGCAGCCGGGCTCTGCGAGAGAGAGATACACAGTGTTGCCCCTTTACGAACCAAAGCTTTTGGGGAAAGCGAATGTCTGTGTGGCAGCGAATGCAGTTCCAAGGGACAGTGAAAACCAGCTACAGCATTCCGTGCTGGCAGCTTTCGTGTGGGCGCAATCGCTGGACGTTTCGAATTTGGCAGCCGGGCTCTGCGAGAGAGAGATACACAGTGTTGCCCCTTTACCAAGCCAAGCTTTTGGGGAAAGCGAATGTCTGTGTGGCAGCGAATGCAGTTCCAAGGGACAGTGAAAACCAGCTACAGCATTCCGTGCTGGCAGCTTTCGTGTGGGCGCAATCGCTGGACGTTTCGAATTTGGCAGCCGGGCTCTGCGAGAGAGAGATACACAGTGTTGCCCCTTTACCAAGCCAAGCTTTTGGGGAAAGCGAATGTCTGTGTGGCAGCGAATGCAGTTCCAAGGGACAGTGAAAACCAGCTACAGCATTCCGTGCTGGCAGCTTTCGTGTGGGCGCAATCGCTGGACGTTTCCAATTTGGCAGCCGGGCTCTGCGAGAGAGAGATACACAGTGTTGTCCCTTTACCAAGCCAAGCTTTTGGGGAAAGCGAATGTCTGTGTGGCAGCGAATGCAGTTCCAAGGGACAGTGAAAACCAGCTACAGCATTCCGTGCTGGCAGCTTTCGTGTGGGCGCAATCGCTGGACGTTTCCAATTTGGCAGCCGGGCTCTGCGAGAGAGAGATACACAGTGTTGCCCCTTTACGAACCAAAGCTTTTGGGGAAAGCGAATGTCTGTGTGGCAGCGAATGCAGTTCCAAGGGACAGTGAAAACCAGCTACAGCATTCCGTGCTGGCAGCTTTCGTGTGGGCGCAATCGCTGGACGTTTCCAATTTGGCAGCCGGGCTCTGCGAGAGAGAGATACACAGTGTTGCCCCTTTACCAAGCCAAGCTTTTGGGGAAAGCGAATGTCTGTGTGGCAGCGAATGCAGTTCCAAGGGACAGTGAAAACCAGCTAGAGCATTCCGTGCTGGCAGCTTTCGTGTGGGCGCAATCGCTGGACGTTTCCAATTTGGCAGCCGGGCTCTGCGAGAGAGAGATACACAGTGTTGCCCCTTTACCAAGCCAAGCTTTTGGGGAAAGCGAATGTCTGTGTGGCAGCGAATGCAGTTCCAAGGGACAGTGAAAACCAGCTACAGCATTCCGTGCTGGCAGCTTTCGTGTGGGCGCAATCGCTGGACGTTTCCAATTTGGCAGCCGGGCTCTGCGAGAGAGAGATACACAGTGTTGCCCCTTTACCAAGCCAAGCTTTTGGGGAAAGCGAATGTCTGTGTGGCAGCGAATGCAGTTCCAAGGGACAGTGAAAACCAGCTACAGCATTCCGTGCTGGCAGCTTTCGTGTGGGCGCAATCGCTGGACGTTTCCAATTTGGCAGCCGGGCTCTGCGAGAGAGAGATACACAGTGTTGCCCCTTTACCAAGCCAAGCTTTTGGGGAAAGCGAATGTCTGTGTGGCAGCGAATGCAGTTCCAAGGGACAGTGAAAACCAGCTACAGCATTCCGTGCTGGCAGCTTTCGTGTGGGCGCAATCGCTGGACGTTTCCAATTTGGCGGCCGGGCTCTGCGAGAGAGAGATACACAGTGTTGCCCCTTTACCAAGCCAAGCTTTTGGGGAAAGCGAATGTCTGTGTGGCAGCGAATGCAGTTCCAAGGGACAGTGAAAACCAGCTACAGCATTCCGTGCTGGCAGATTTCGTGTGGGCGCAATCGCTGGACGTTTCGAATTTGGCAGCCGGGCTCTGCGAGAGAGAGATACACAGTGTTGCCCCTTTACGAACCAAAGCTTTTGGGGAAAGCGAATGTCTGTGTGGCAGCGAATGCAGTTCCAAGGGACAGTGAAAACCAGCTACAGCATTCCGTGCTGGCAGCTTTCGTGTGGGCGCAATCGCTGGACGTTTCGAATTTGGCAGCCGGGCTCTGCGAGAGAGAGATACACAGTGTTGCCCCTTTACCAAGCCAAGCTTTTGGGGAAAGCGAATGTCTGTGTGGCAGCGAATGCAGTTCCAAGGGACAGTGAAAACCAGCTACACCATTCCGTGCTGGCAGCTTTCGTGTGGGCGCAATCGCTGGACGTTTCCAATTTGGCAGCCAGGCTCTGCGAGAGAGAGATACACAGTGTTGCCCCTTTACGAACCAAAACTTTTGGGGAAAGCGAATGTCTGTGTGGCAGCGAATGCAGTTCCAAGGGACAGTGAAAACCAGCTACAGCATTCCGTGCTGGCAGATTTCGTGTGGGTGCAATCGCTGGACGTTTCGAATTTGGCAGCCGGGCTCTGCGAGAGAGAGATACACAGTGTTGCCCCTTTACGAACCAAAACTTTTGGGGAAAGCGAATGTCTGTGTGGCAGCGAATGCAGTTCCAAGGGACAGTGAAAACCAGCTACAGCATTCCGTGCTGGCAGCTTTCGTGTGGGCGCAATCGCTGGACGTTTCCAATTTGGCAGCCGGGCTCTGCGAGAGAGAGATACACAGTGTTGCCCCTTTACGAACCAAAGCTTTTGGGGAAAGCGAATGTCTGTGTGGCAGCGAATGCAGTTCCAAGGGACAGTGAAAACCAGCTACAGCATTCCGTGCTGGCAGCTTTCGTGTGGGTGCAATCGCTGGACGTTTCGAATTTGGCAGCCGGGCTCTGCGAGAGAGAGATACACAGTGTTGCCCCTTTACGAACCAAAACTTTTGGGGAAAGCGAATGTCTGTGTGGCAGCGAATGCAGTTCCAAGGGACAGTGAAAACCAGCTACAGCATTCCGTGCTGGCAGCTTTCGTGTGGGCGCAATCGCTGGACGTTTCCAATTTGGCAGCCGGGCTCTGCGAGAGAGAGATACACAGTGTTGCCCCTTTACGAACCAAAGCTTTTGGGGAAAGCGAATGTCTGTGTGGCAGCGAATGCAGTTCCAAGGGACAGTGAAAAGCAGCTACAGCATTCCGTGCTGGCAGCTTTCGTGTGGGCGCAATCGCTGGACGTTTCGAATTTGGCAGCCGGGCTCTGCGAGAGAGAGATACACAGTGTTGCCCCTTTACCAAGCCAAGCTTTTGGGGAAAGCGAATGTCTGTGTGGCAGCGAATGCAGTTCCAAGGGACAGTGAAAACCAGCTACAGCATTCCGTGCTGGCAGCTTTCGTGTGGGCGCAATCGCTGGACGTTTCGAATTTGGCAGCCGGGCTCTGCGAGAGAGAGATACACAGTGTTGCCCCTTTACCAAGCCAAGCTTTTGGGGAAAGCGAATGTCTGTGTGGCAGCGAATGCAGTTCCAAGGGACAGTGAAAACCAGCTACAGCATTCCGTGCTGGCAGCTTTCGTGTGGGCGCAATCGCTGGACGTTTCCAATTTGGCAGCCGGGCTCTGCGAGAGAGAGATGCACAGTGTTGCCCCTTTACCAAGCCAAGCTTTTGGGGAAAGCGAATGTCTGTGTGGCAGCGAATGCAGTTCCAAGGGACAGTGAAAACCAGCTACAGCATTCCGTGCTGGCAGCTTTCGTGTGGGCGCAATCGCTGGACGTTTCGAATTCGGCAGCCGGGCTCTGCGTGAGAGAGATACACAGTGTTGCCCCTTTACCAAGCCAAGCTTTTGGGGAAAGCGAATGTCTGTGTGGCAGCGAATGCAGTTCCAAGGGACAGTGAAAACCAGCTACAGCATTCCGTGCTGGCAGCTTTCGTGTGGGCGCAATCGCTGGACGTTTCGAATTCGGCAGCCGGGCTCTGCGTGAGAGAGATGCACAGTGTTGCCCCTTTACCAAGCCAAGCTTTTGGGGAAAGCGAATGTCTGTGTGGCAGCGAATGCAGTTCCAAGGGACAGTGAAAACCAGCTACAGCATTCCGTGCTGGCAGCTTTCGTGTGGGCGCAATCGCTGGACGTTTCCAATTTGGCAGCCGGGCTCTGCGAGAGAGAGATACACAGTGTTGCCCCTTTACCAAGCCAAGCTTTTGGGGAAAGCGAATGTCTGTGTGGCAGCGAATGCAGTTCCAAGGGACAGTGAAAACCAGCTACAGCATTCCGTGCTGGCAGATTTCGTGTGGGCGCAATCGCTGGACGTTTCGAATTTGGCAGCCGGGCTCTGCGAGAGAGAGATACACAGTGTTGCCCCTTTACGAACCAAAGCTTTTGGGGAAAGCGAATGTCTGTGTGGCAGCGAATGCAGTTCCAAGGGACAGTGAAAACCAGCTACAGCATTCCGTGCTGGCAGGTTTCGTGTGGGCGCAATCGCTGCACGTTTCCAATTTGGCAGCCGGGCTCTGCGAGAGAGAGATACACAGTGTTGCCCCTTTACCAAGCCAAGCTTTTGGGGAAAGCGAATGTCTGTGTGGCAGCGAATGCAGTTCCAAGGGACAGTGAAAACCAGCTACAGCATTCCGTGCTGGCAGCTTTCGTGTGGGCGCAATCGCTGGACGTTTCCAATTTGGCAGCCGGGCTCTGCGAGAGAGAGATACACAGTGCCCCTTTACGAACCAAAACTTTTGGGGAAAGCGAATGTCTGTGTGGCAGCGAATGCAGTTCCAAGGGACAGTGAAAACCAGCTACAGCATTCCGTGCTGGCAGCTTTCGTGTGGGCGCAATCGCTGGACGTTTCCAATTTGGCAGCCGGGCTCTGCGAGAGAGAGATACACAGTGTTGCCCCTTTACCAAGCCAAGCTTTTGGGGAAAGCGAATGTCTGTGTGGCAGCGAATGCAGTTCCAAGGGACAGTGAAAACCAGCTACAGCATTCCGTGCTGGCAGCTTTCGTGTGGGCGCAATCGCTGGACGTTTCCAATTTGGCAGCCGGGCTCTGCGAGAGAGAGATACACAGTGTTGCCCCTTTACCAAGCCAAGCTTTTGGGGAAAGCGAATGTCTGTGTGGCAGCGAATGCAGTTCCAAGGGACAGTGAAAACCAGCTACAGCATTCCGTGCTGGCAGCTTTCGTGTGGGCGCAATCGCTGGACGTTTCGAATTTGGCAGCCGGGCTCTGCGAGAGAGAGATACACAGTGTTGCCCCTTTACGAACCAAAGCTTTTGGGGAAAGCGAATGTCTGTGTGGCAGCGAATGCAGTTCCAAGGGACAGTGAAAACCAGCTACAGCATTCCGTGCTGGCAGGTTTCGTGTGGGCGCAATCGCTGCACGTTTCCAATTTGGCAGCCGGGCTCTGCGAGAGAGAGATACACAGTGTTGCCCCTTTACCAAGCCAAGCTTTTGGGGAAAGCGAATGTCTGTGTGGCAGCGAATGCAGTTCCAAGGGACAGTGAAAACCAGCTACAGCATTCCGTGCTGGCAGCTTTCGTGTGGGCGCAATCGCTGGACGTTTCCAATTTGGCAGCCGGGCTCTGCGAGAGAGAGATACACAGTGCCCCTTTACGAACCAAAACTTTTGGGGAAAGCGAATGTCTGTGTGGCAGCGAATGCAGTTCCAAGGGACAGTGAAAACCAGCTACAGCATTCCGTGCTGGCAGCTTTCGTGTGGGCGCAATCGCTGGACGTTTCCAATTTGGCAGCCGGGCTCTGCGAGAGAGAGATACACAGTGTTGCCCCTTTACCAAGCCAAGCTTTTGGGGAAAGCGAATGTCTGTGTGGCAGCGAATGCAGTTCCAAGGGACAGTGAAAACCAGCTACAGCATTCCGTGCTGGCAGCTTTCGTGTGGGCGCAATCGCTGGACGTTTCCAATTTGGCAGCCGGGCTCTGCGAGAGAGAGATACACAGTGTTGCCCCTTTACCAAGCCAAGCTTTTGGGGAAAGCGAATGTCTGTGTGGCAGCGAATGCAGTTCCAAGGGACAGTGAAAACCAGCTACAGCATTCCGTGCTGGCAGCTTTCGTGTGGGCGCAATCGCTGGACGTTTCCAATTTGGCAGCCGGGCTCTGCGAGAGAGAGATACACAGTGTTGCCCCTTTACCAAGCCAAGCTTTTGGGGAAAGCGAATGTCTGTGTGGCAGCGAATGCAGTTCCAAGGGACAGTGAAAACCAGCTACAGCATTCCGTGCTGGCAGCTTTCGTGTGGGCGCAATCGCTGCACGTTTCCAATTTGGCAGCCGGGCTCTGCGAGAGAGAGATACACAGTGTTGCCCCTTTACCAAGCCAAGCTTTTGGGGAAAGCGAATGTCTGTGTGGCAGCGAATGCAGTTCCAAGGGACAGTGAAAACCAGCTACAGCATTCCGTGCTGGCAGCTTTCGTGTGGGTGCAATCGCTGGACGTTTCCAATTTGGCAGCCGGGCTCTGCGAGAGAGAGATACACAGTGTTGCCCCTTTACCAAGCCAAGCTTTTGGGGAAAGCGAATGTCTGTGTGGCAGCGAATGCAGTTCCAAGGGACAGTGAAAACCAGCTACAGCATTCCGTGCTGGCAGCTTTCGTGTGGGCGCAATCGCTGGACGTTTCGAATTTGGCAGCCGGGCTCTGCGAGAGAGAGATACACAGTGTTGCCCCTTTACCAAGCCAAGCTTTTGGGGAAAGCGAATGTCTGTGTGGCAGCGAATGCAGTTCCAAGGGACAGTGAAAACCAGCTACAGCATTCCGTGCTGGCAGCTTTCGTGTCAGCGCAATCGCTGGACGTTTCCAATTTGGCAGCCGGGCTCTGCGAGAGAGAGATACACAGTGTTGCCCCTTTACCAAGCCAAGCTTTTGGGGAAAGCGAATGTCTGTGTGGCAGCGAATGCAGTTCCAAGGGACAGTGAAAACCAGCTACAGCATTCCGTGCTGGCAGCTTTCGTGTGGGCGCAATCGCTGGACGTTTCCAATTTGGCAGCCGGGCTCTGCGAGAGAGAGATACACAGTGTTGCCCCTTTACCAAGCCAAGCTTTTGGGGAAAGCGAATGTTTGTGTGGCAGCGAATGCAGTTCCAAGGGACAGTGAAAACCAGCTACAGCATTCCGTGCTGGCAGCTTTCGTGTGGGCGCAATCGCTGGACGTTTCCAATTTGGCAGCCGGGCTCTGCGAGAGAGAGATACACAGTGTTGCCCCTTTACGAACCAAAGCTTTTGGGGAAAGCGAATGTCTGTGTGGCAGCGAATGCAGTTCCAAGGGACAGTGAAAAGCAGCTACAGCATTCCGTGCTGGCAGCTTTCGTGTGGGCGCAATCGCTGGACGTTTCGAATTTGGCAGCCGGGCTCTGCGAGAGAGAGATACACAGTGTTGCCCCTTTACCAAGCCAAGCTTTTGGGGAAAGCGAATGTCTGTGTGGCAGCGAATGCAGTTCCAAGGGACAGTGAAAACCAGCTACAGCATTCCGTGCTGGCAGCTTTCGTGTCAGCGCAATCGCTGGACGTTTCCAATTTGGCAGCCGGGCTCTGCGAGAGAGAGATACACAGTGTTGCCCCTTTACCAAGCCAAGCTTTTGGGGAAAGCGAATGTCTGTGTGGCAGCGAATGCAGTTCCAAGGGACAGTGAAAACCAGCTACAGCATTCCGTGCTGGCAGCTTTCGTGTGGGCGCAATCGCTGGACGTTTCCAATTTGGCAGCCGGGCTCTGCGAGAGAGAGATACACAGTGTTGCCCCTTTACGAACCAAAGCTTTTGGGGAAAGCGAATGTCTGTGTGGCAGCGAATGCAGTTCCAAGGGACAGTGAAAAGCAGCTACAGCATTCCGTGCTGGCAGCTTTCGTGTGGGCGCAATCGCTGGACGTTTCGAATTTGGCAGCCGGGCTCTGCGAGAGAGAGATACACAGTGTTGCCCCTTTACCAAGCCAAGCTTTTGGGGAAAGCGAATGTCTGTGTGGCAGCGAATGCAGTTCCAAGGGACAGTGAAAACCAGCTACAGCATTCCGTGCTGGCAGCTTTCGTGTGGGCGCAATCGCTGGACGTTTCGAATTTGGCAGCCGGGCTCTGCGAGAGAGAGATACACAGTGTTGCCCCTTTACCAAGCCAAGCTTTTGGGGAAAGCGAATGTCTGTGTGGCAGCGAATGCAGTTCCAAGGGACAGTGAAAACCAGCTATAGCATTCAGTGCTGGCAGCTTTCATGTCAGCGCAATCGCTGGACGTTTCCAATTTGGCGGCCGGGCTCTGCGAGAGAGAGATACACAGTGTTGCCCCTTTACCAAGCCAAGCTTTTGGGGAAAGCGAATGTCTGTGTGGCAGCGAATGCAGTTCCAAGGGACAGTGAAAACCAGCTACAGCATTCCGTGCTGGCAGCTTTCGTGTGGGCGCAATCGCTGGACGTTTCCAATTTGGCAGCCGGGCTCTGCGAGAGAGAGATACACAGTGTTGCCCCTTTACGAACCAAAGCTTTTGGGGAAAGCGAATGTCTGTGTGGCAGCGAATGCAGTTCCAAGGGACAGTGAAAACCAGCTACAGCATTCCGTGCTGGCAGGTTTCGTGTGGGCGCAATCGCTGCACGTTTCCAATTTGGCAGCCGGGCTCTGCGAGAGAGAGATACACAGTGTTGCCCCTTTACCAAGCCAAGCTTTTGGGGAAAGCGAATGTCTGTGTGGCAGCGAATGCAGTTCCAAGGGACAGTGAAAACCAGCTACAGCATTCCGTGCTGGCAGCTTTCGTGTGGGCGCAATCGCTGGACGTTTCCAATTTGGCAGCCGGGCTCTGCGAGAGAGAGATACACAGTGTTGCCCCTTTACCAAGCCAAGCTTTTGGGGAAAGCGAATGTCTGTGTGGCAGCGAATGCAGTTCCAAGGGACAGTGAAAACCAGCTACAGCATTCCGTGCTGGCAGCTTTCGTGTGGGCGCAATCGCTGGACGTTTCCAATTTGGCAGCCGGGCTCTGCGAGAGAGAGATACACAGTGTTGCCCCTTTACCAAGCCAAGCTTTTGGGGAAAGCGAATGTCTGTGTGGCAGCGAATGCAGTTCCAAGGGACAGTGAAAACCAGCTACAGCATTCCGTGCTGGCAGCTTTCGTGTGGGTGCAATAGCTGGACGTTTCAAATTTGGCAGCCGGGCTCTGCGAGAGAGAGATACACAGTGTTGCCCCTTTACCAAGCCAAGCTTTTGGGGAAAGCGAATGTCTGTGTGGCAGCGAATGCAGTTCCAAGGGACAGTGAAAACCAGCTACAGCATTCCGTGCTGGCAGCTTTCGTGTGGGCGCAATCGCTGGACGTTTCCAATTTGGCGGCCGGGCTCTGCGAGAGAGAGATACACAGTGTTGCCCCTTTACCAAGCCAAGCTTTTGGGGAAAGCGAATGTCTGTGTGGCAGCGAATGCAGTTCCAAGGGACAGTGAAAACCAGCTACAGCATTCCGTGCTGGCAGCTTTCGTGTGGGCGCAATCGCTGGACGTTTCCAATTTGGCAGCCGGGCTCTGCGAGAGAGAGATACACAGTGTTGCCCCTTTACGAACCAAAGCTTTTGGGGAAAGCGAATGTCTGTGTGGCAGCGAATGCAGTTCCAAGGGACAGTGAAAAGCAGCTACAGCATTCCGTGCTGGCAGCTTTCGTGTGGGCGCAATCGCTGGACGTTTCCAATTTGGCAGCCGGGCTCTGCGAGAGAGAGATACACAGTGTTGCCCCTTTACCAAGCCAAGCTTTTGGGGAAAGCGAATGTCTGTGTGGCAGCGAATGCAGTTCCAAGGGACAGTGAAAACCAGCTACAGCATTCCGTGCTGGCAGCTTTCGTGTGGGCGCAATCGCTGGACGTTTCCAATTTGGCAGCCGGGCTCTGCGAGAGAGAGATACACAGTGTTGCCCCTTTACCAAGCCAAGCTTTTGGGGAAAGCGAATGTCTGTGTGGCAGCGAATGCAGTTCCAAGGGACAGTGAAAACCAGCTACAGCATTCCGTGCTGGCAGCTTTCGTGTGGGCGCAATCGCTGGACGTTTCCAATTTGGCAGCCGGGCTCTGCGAGAGAGAGATACACAGTGTTGCCCCTTTACGAACCAAAGCTTTTGGGGAAAGCGAATGTCTGTGTGGCAGCGAATGCAGTTCCAAGGGACAGTGAAAACCAGCTACAGCATTCCGTGCTGGCAGCTTTCGTGTGGGCGCAATCGCTGGACGTTTCGAATTTGGCAGCCGGGCTCTGCGAGAGAGAGATACACAGTGTTGCCCCTTTACCAAGCCAAGCTTTTGGGGAAAGCGAATGTCTGTGTGGCAGCGAATGCAGTTCCAAGGGACAGTGAAAACCAGCTACAGCATTCCGTGCTGGCAGCTTTCGTGTGGGCGCAATCGCTGGACGTTTCGAATTTGGCAGCCGGGCTCTGCGAGAGAGAGATACACAGTGTTGCCCCTTTACCAAGCCAAGCTTTTGGGGAAAGCGAATGTCTGTGTGGCAGCGAATGCAGTTCCAAGGGACAGTGAAAACCAGCTACAGCATTCAGTGCTGGCAGCTTTCGTGTCAGCGCAATGGCTGGACGTTTCCAATTTGGCAGCCGGGCTCTGCGACAGAGAGATACACAGTGTTGCCCCTTTACCAAGCCAAGCTTTTGGGGAAAGCGAATGTCTGTGTGGCAGCGAATGCAGTTCCAAGGGACAGTGAAAACCAGCTACAGCATTCCGTGCTGGCAGCTTTCGTGTGGGCGCAATCGCTGGACGTTTCCAATTTGGCAGCCGGGCTCTGCGAGAGAGAGATACACAGTGTTGCCCCTTTACGAACCAAAGCTTTTGGGGAAAGCGAATGTCTGTGTGGCAGCGAATGCAGTTCCAAGGGACAGTGAAAACCAGCTACAGCATTCCGTGCTGGCAGCTTTCGTGTGGGCGCAATCGCTGGACGTTTCCAATTTGGCGGCCGGGCTCTGCGAGAGAGAGATACACAGTGTTGCCCCTTTACCAAGCCAAGCTTTTGGGGAAAGCGAATGTCTGTGTGGCAGCGAATGCAGTTCCAAGGGACAGTGAAAACCAGCTACAGCATTCCGTGCTGGCAGCTTTCGTGTGGGCGCAATCGCTGGACGTTTCGAATTTGGCAGCCGGGCTCTGCGAGAGAGAGATACACAGTGTTGCCCCTTTACGAACCAAAGCTTTTGGGGAAAGCGAATGTCTGTGTGGCAGCGAATGCAGTTCCAAGGGACAGTGAAAACCAGCTACAGCATTCCGTGCTGGCAGCTTTCGTGTGGGCGCAATCGCTGGACGTTTCCAATTTGGCAGCCAGGCTCTGCGAGAGAGAGATACACAGTGTTGCCCCTTTACGAACCAAAGCTTTTGGGGAAAGCGAATGTCTGTGTGGCAGCGAATGCAGTTCCAAGGGACAGTGAAAACCAGCTACAGCATTCCGTGCTGGCAGCTTTCGTGTGGGCGCAATCGCTGGACGTTTCCAATTTGGCAGCCGGGCTCTGCGAGAGAGAGATACACAGTGTTGCCCCTTTACCAAGCCAAGCTTTTGGGGAAAGCGAATGTCTGTGTGGCAGCGAATGCAGTTCCAAGGGACAGTGAAAACCAGCTACAGCATTCCGTGCTGGCAGCTTTCGTGTGGGTGCAATCGCTGGACGTTTCGAATTTGGCAGCCGGGCTCTGCGAGAGAGAGATACACAGTGTTGCCCCTTTACGAACCAAAACTTTTGGGGAAAGCGAATGTCTGTGTGGCAGCGAATGTAGTTCCAAGGGACAGTGAAAACCAGCTACAGCATTCCGTGCTGGCAGCTTTCGTGTGGGCGCAATCGCTGGACGTTTCGAATTTGGCAGCCGGGCTCTGCGAGAGAGAGATACACAGTGTTGCCCCTTTACGAACCAAAGCTTTTGGGGAAAGCGAATGTCTGTGTGGCAGCGAATGCAGTTCCAAGGGACAGTGAAAAGCAGCTACAGCATTCCGTGCTGGCAGCTTTCGTGTGGGCGCAATCGCTGGACGTTTCCAATTTGGCAGCCGGGCTCTGCGAGAGAGAGATACACAGTGTTGCCCCTTTACCAAGCCAAGCTTTTGGGGAAAGCGAATGTCTGTGTGGCAGCGAATGCAGTTCCAAGGGACAGTGAAAACCAGCTACAGCATTCCGTGCTGGCAGCTTTCGTGTGGGCGCAATCGCTGGACGTTCCCAATTTGGCAGCCGGGCTCTGCGAGAGAGAGATACACAGTGTTGCCCCTTTACCAAGCCAAGCTTTTGGGGAAAGCGAATGTCTGTGTGGCAGCGAATGCAGTTCCAAGGGACAGTGAAAACCAGCTACAGCATTCCGTGCTGGCAGCCTTCGTGTGGGCGCAATCGCTGGACGTTTCGAATTCGGCAGCCGGGCTCTGCGAGAGAGAGATGCACAGTGTTGCCCCTTTACCAAGCCAAGCTTTTGGGGAAAGCGAATGTCTGTGTGGCAGCGAATGCAGTTCCAAGGGACAGTGAAAACCAGCTACAGCATTCCGTGCTGGCAGCTTTCGTGTGGGCGCAATCGATGGACGTTTCCAATTTGGCGGCCGGGCTCTGCGAGAGAGAGATACACAGTGTTGCCCCTTTACCAAGCCAAGCTTTTGGGGAAAGCGAATGTCTGTGTGGCAGCGAATGCAGTTCCAAGGGACAGTGAAAACCAGCTACAGCATTCCGTGCTGGCAGCTTTCGTGTGGGCGCAATCGCTGGACGTTTCCAATTCGGCAGCCGGGCTCTGCGAGAGAGAGATGCACAGTGTTGCCCCTTTACCAAGCCAAGCTTTTGGGGAAAGCGAATGTCTGTGTGGCAGCGAATGCAGTTCCAAGGGACAGTGAAAACCAGCTACAGCATTCAGTGCTGGCAGCTTTCGTGTGGGCGCAATCGCTGGACGTTTCGAATTTGGCAGCCGGGCTCTGCGAGAGAGAGATACACAGTGTTGCCCCTTTACCAAGCCAAGCTTTTGGGGAAAGCGAATGTCTGTGTGGCAGCGAATGCAGTTCCAAGGGACAGTGAAAACCAGCTACAGCATTCCGTGCTGGCAGCTTTCGTGTGGGCGCAATCGCTGGACGTTTCGAATTTGGCAGCCGGGCTCTGCGAGAGAGAGATACACAGTGTTGCCCCTTTACCAAGCCAAGCTTTTGGGGAAAGCGAATGTCTGTGTGGCAGCGAATGCAGTTCCAAGGGACAGTGAAAAGCAGCTACAGCATTCCGTGCTGGCAGCTTTCGTGTGGGCGCAATCGCTGGACGTTTCCAATTTGGCAGCCGGGCTCTGCGAGAGAGAGATACACAGTGTTGCCCCTTTACCAAGCCAAGCTTTTGGGGAAAGCGAATGTCTGTGTGGCAGCGAATGCAGTTCCAACGGACAGTGAAAACCAGCTACAGCATTCCGTGCTGGCAGCTTTCGTGTGGGCGCAATCGCTGGACGTTTCGAATTTGGCAGCCGGGCTCTGCGAGAGAGAGATACACAGTGTTGCCCCTTTACCAAGCCAAGCTTTTGGGGAAAGCGAATATCTGTGTGGCAGCGAATGCAGTTCCAAGGGACAGTGAAAACCAGCTACAGCATTCCGTGCTGGCAGCTTTCGTGTGGGCGCAATCGCTGGACGTTTCCAATTTGGCAGCCGGGCTCTGCGAGAGAGAGATACACAGTGTTGCCCATTTACGAACCAAAACTTTTGGGGAAAGCGAATGTCTGTGTGGCAGCGAATGCAGTTCCAAGGGACAGTGAAAACCAGCTACAGCATTCCGTGCTGGCAGCTTTCGTGTGGGCGCAATCGCTGGACGTTTCGAATTTGGCAGCCGGGCTCTGCAAGAGAGAGATACACAGTGTTGCCCCTTTACAAACCAAAGCTTTTGGGGAAAGCGAATGTCTGTGTGGCAGCGAATGCAGTTCCAAGGGACAGTGAAAAGCAGCTACAGCATTCCGTGCTGGCAGCTTTCGTGTGGGCGCAATCGCTGGACGTTTCCAATTTGGCAGCCGGGCTCTGCGAGAGAGAGATACACATTGTTGCCCCTTTACCAAGCCAAGCTTTTGGGGAAAGCGAATGTCTGTGTGGCAGCGAATGCAGTTCCAAGGGACAGTGAAAACCAGCTACAGCATTCCGTGCTGGCAGCTTTCGTGTGGGCGCAATCGCTGGACGTTCCCAATTTGGCAGCTGGGCTCTGCGAGAGAGAGATACACAGTGTTGCCCCTTTACCAAGCCAAGCTTTTGGGGAAAGCGAATGTCTGTGTGGCAGCGAATGCAGTTCCAAGGGACAGTGAAAACCAGCTACAGCATTCCGTGCTGGCAGCCTTCGTGTGGGCGCAATCGCTGGACGTTTCGAATTCGGCAGCCGGGCTCTGCGAGAGAGAGATGCACAGTGTTGCCCCTTTACCAAGCCAAGCTTTTGGGGAAAGCGAATGTCTGTGTGGCAGCGAATGCAGTTCCAAGGGACAGTGAAAACCAGCTACAGCATTCCGTGCTGGCAGCTTTCGTGTGGGCGCAATCGATGGACGTTTCCAATTTGGCGGCCGGGCTCTGCGAGAGAGAGATACACAGTGTTGCCCCTTTACCAAGCCAAGCTTTTGGGGAAAGCGAATGTCTGTGTGGCAGCGAATGCAGTTCCAAGGGACAGTGAAAACCAGCTACAGCATTCCGTGCTGGCAGCTTTCGTGTGGGCGCAATCGCTGGACGTTTCCAATTCGGCAGCCGGGCTCTGCGAGAGAGAGATGCACAGTGTTGCCCCTTTACCAAGCCAAGCTTTTGGGGAAAGCGAATGTCTGTGTGGCAGCGAATGCAGTTCCAAGGGACAGTGAAAACCAGCTACAGCATTCAGTGCTGGCAGCTTTCGTGTGGGCGCAATCGCTGGACGTTTCGAATTTGGCAGCCGGGCTCTGCGAGAGAGAGATACACAGTGTTGCCCCTTTACCAAGCCAAGCTTTTGGGGAAAGCGAATGTCTGTGTGGCAGCGAATGCAGTTCCAAGGGACAGTGAAAACCAGCTACAGCATTCCGTGCTGGCAGCTTTCGTGTGGGCGCAATCGCTGGACGTTTCGAATTTGGCAGCCGGGCTCTGCGAGAGAGAGATACACAGTGTTGCCCCTTTACCAAGCCAAGCTTTTGGGGAAAGCGAATGTCTGTGTGGCAGCGAATGCAGTTCCAAGGGACAGTGAAAAGCAGCTACAGCATTCCGTGCTGGCAGCTTTCGTGTGGGCGCAATCGCTGGACGTTTCCAATTTGGCAGCCGGGCTCTGCGAGAGAGAGATACACAGTGTTGCCCCTTTACCAAGCCAAGCTTTTGGGGAAAGCGAATGTCTGTGTGGCAGCGAATGCAGTTCCAACGGACAGTGAAAACCAGCTACAGCATTCCGTGCTGGCAGCTTTCGTGTGGGCGCAATCGCTGGACGTTTCGAATTTGGCAGCCGGGCTCTGCGAGAGAGAGATACACAGTGTTGCCCCTTTACCAAGCCAAGCTTTTGGGGAAAGCGAATATCTGTGTGGCAGCGAATGCAGTTCCAAGGGACAGTGAAAACCAGCTACAGCATTCCGTGCTGGCAGCTTTCGTGTGGGCGCAATCGCTGGACGTTTCCAATTTGGCAGCCGGGCTCTGCGAGAGAGAGATACACAGTGTTGCCCATTTACGAACCAAAACTTTTGGGGAAAGCGAATGTCTGTGTGGCAGCGAATGCAGTTCCAAGGGACAGTGAAAACCAGCTACAGCATTCCGTGCTGGCAGCTTTCGTGTGGGCGCAATCGCTGGACGTTTCGAATTTGGCAGCCGGGCTCTGCAAGAGAGAGATACACAGTGTTGCCCCTTTACAAACCAAAGCTTTTGGGGAAAGCGAATGTCTGTGTGGCAGCGAATGCAGTTCCAAGGGACAGTGAAAACCAGCTACAGCATTCCGTGCTGGCAGCTTTCGTGTGGGCGCAATCGCTGGACGTTTCCAATTTGGCAGCCAGGCTCTGCGAGAGAGAGATACACAGTGTTGCCCCTTTACCAAGCCAAGCTTTTGGGGAAAGCGAATGTCTGTGTGGCAGCGAATGCAGTTCCAAGGGACAGTGAAAACCAGCTACAGCATTCCGTGCTGGCAGCTTTCGTGTGGGTGCAATCGCTGGACGTTTCCAATTTGGCAGCCGGGCTCTGCGAGAGAGAGATACACAGTGTTGCCCCTTTACGAACCAAAACTTTTGGGGAAAGCGAATGTCTGTGTGGCAGCGAATGCAGTTCCAAGGGACAGTGAAAACCAGCTACAGCATTCCGTGCTGGCAGCTTTCGTGTGGGCGCAATCGCTGGACGTTTCGAATTTGGCAGCCGGGCTCTGCGAGAGAGAGATACACAGTGTTGCCCCTTTACCAAGCCAAGCTTTTGGGGAAAGCGAATGTCTGTGTGGCAGCGAATGCAGTTCCAAGGGACAGTGAAAACCAGCTACAGCATTCCGTGCTGGCAGCTTTCGTGTGGGCGCAATCGCTGGACGTTTCCAATTTGGCAGCCGGGCTCTGCGAGAGAGAGATACACAGTGTTGCCCCTTTACCAAGCCAAGCTTTTGGGGAAAGCGAATGTCTGTGTGGCAGCGAATGCAGTTCCAAGGGACAGTGAAAACCAGCTACAGCATTCCGTGCTGGCAGCTTTCGTGTGGGCGCAATCGCTGGACGTTTCCAATTTGGCAGCCGCGCTCTGCGAGAGAGAGATACACAGTGTTGCCCCTTTACCAAGCCAAGCTTTTGGGGAAAGCGAATGTCTGTGTGGCAGCGAATGCAGTTCCAAGGGACAGTGAAAACCAGCTACAGCATTCCGTGCTGGCAGCTTTCGTGTGGGCGCAATCGCTGGATGTTTCCAATTTGGCAGCCGGGCTCTGCGAGAGAGAGATACACAGTGTTGCCCCTTTACGAACCAAAACTTTTGGGGAAAGCGAATGTCTGTGTGGCAGCGAATGCAGTTCCAAGGGACAGTGAAAACCAGCTACAGCATTGCGTGCTGGCAGCTTTCGTGTGGGCGCAATCGCTGGACGTTTCGAATTTGGCAGCCGGGCTCTGCGAGAGAGAGATACACAGTGTTGCCCCTTTACGAACCAAAGCTTTTGGGGAAAGCGAATGTCTGTGTGGCAGCGAATGCAGTTCCAAGGGACAGTGAAAAGCAGCTACAGCATTCCGTGCTGGCAGCTTTCGTGTGGGCGCAATCGCTGGACGTTTCGAATTTGGCAGCCGGGCTCTGCGAGAGAGAGATACACAGTGTTGCCCCTTTACCAAGCCAAGCTTTTGGGGAAAGCGAATGTCTGTGTGGCAGCGAATGCAGTTCCAAGGGACAGTGAAAACCAGCTACAGCATTCCGTGCTGGCAGCTTTCGTGTGGGCGCAATCGCTGGACGTTTCGAATTTGGCAGCCGGGCTCTGCGAGAGAGAGATACACAGTGTTGCCCCTTTACGAACCAAAGCTTTTGGGGAAAGCGAATGTCTGTGTGGCAGCGAATGCAGTTCCAAGGGACAGTGAAAACCAGCTACAGCATTCCGTGCTGGCAGCTTTCGTGTGGGCGCAATCGCTGGACGTTTCCAATTTGGCAGCCGGGCTCTGCGAGAGAGAGATACACAGTGTTGCCCCTTTACCAAGCCAAGCTTTTGGGGAAAGCGAATGTCTGTGTGGCAGCGAATGCAGTTCCAAGGGACAGTGAAAACCAGCTACACCATTCCGTGCTGGCAGCTTTCGTGTGGGCGCAATCGCTGGACGTTTCCAATTTGGCAGCCGGGCTCTGCGAGAGAGAGATACACAGTGTTGCCCCTTTACGAACCAAAACTTTTGGGGAAAGCGAATGTCTGTGTGGCAGCGAATGCAGTTCCAAGGGACAGAGAAAACCAGCTACAGCATTCCGTGCTGGCAGCTTTCGTGTGGGCGCAATCGCTGGACGTTTCGAATTTGGCAGCCGGGCTCTGCAAGAGAGAGATACACAGTGTTGCCCCTTTACGAACCAAAGCTTTTGGGGAAAGCGAATGTCTGTGTGGCAGCGAATGCAGTTCCAAGGGACAGTGAAAAGCAGCTACAGCATTCCGTGCTGGCAGCTTTCGTGTGGGTGCAATCGCTGGACGTTTCGAATTTGGCAGCCGGGCTCTGCGAGAGAGAGATACACAGTGTTGCCCCTTTACGAACCAAAACTTTTGGGGAAAGCGAATGTCTGTGTGGCAGCGAATGCAGTTCCAAGGGACAGTGAAAACCAGCTACAGCATTCCGTGCTGGCAGCTTTCGTGTGGGCGCAATCGCTGGACGTTTCGAATTTGGCAGCTGGGCTCTGCGAGAGAGAGATACACAGTGTTGCCCCTTTACGAACCAAAGCTTTTGGGGAAAGCGAATGTCTGTGTGGCAGCGAATGCAGTTCCAAGGGACAGTGAAAACCAGCTACAGCATTCCGTGCTGGCAGCTTTCGTGTGGGCGCAATCGCTGGACGTTTCGAATTTGGCAGCCGGGCTCTGCGAGAGAGAGATACACAGTGTTGCCCCTTTACCAAGCCAAGCTTTTGGGGAAAGCGAATGTCTGTGTGGCAGCGAATGCAGTTCCAAGGGACAGTGAAAACCAGCTACAGCATTCCGTGCTGGCAGCTTTCGTGTGGGCGCAATCGCTGGACGTTTCGAATTTGGCAGCCGGGCTCTGCGAGAGAGAGATACACAGTGTTGCCCCTTTACCAAGCCAAGCTTTTGGGGAAAGCGAATGTCTGTGTGGCAGCGAATGCAGTTCCAAGGGACAGTGAAAACCAGCTACAGCATTCCGTGCTGGCAGCTTTCGTGTGGGCGCAATCGCTGGACGTTTCGAATTCGGCAGCCGGGCTCTGCGAGAGAGAGATGCACAGTGTTGCCCCTTTACCAAGCCAAGCTTTTGGGGAAAGCGAATGTCTGTGTGGCAGCGAATGCAGTTCCAAGGGACAGTGAAAACCAGCTACAGCATTCCGTGCTGGCAGCTTTCGTGTGGGCGCAATCGATGGACGTTTCCAATTTGGCGGCCGGGCTCTGCGAGAGAGAGATACACAGTGTTGCCCCTTTACCAAGCCAAGCTTTTGGGGAAAGCGAATGTCTGTGTGGCAGCGAATGCAGTTCCAAGGGACAGTGAAAACCAGCTACAGCATTCCGTGCTGGCAGCTTTCGTGTGGGCGCAATCGCTGGACGTTTCGAATTCGGCAGCCGGGCTCTGCGTGAGAGAGATGCACAGTGTTGCCCCTTTACCAAGCCAAGCTTTTGGGGAAAGCGAATGTCTGTGTGGCAGCGAATGCAGTTCCAAGGGACAGTGAAAACCAGCTACAGCATTCAGTGCTGGCAGCTTTCGTGTGGGCGCAATCGCTGGACGTTTCCAATTTGGCGGCCGGGCTCTGCGAGAGAGAGATACACAGTGTTGCCCCTTTACCAAGCCAAGCTTTTGGGGAAAGCGAATGTCTGTGTGGCAGCGAATGCAGTTCCAAGGGACAGTGAAAACCAGCTACAGCATTCCGTGCTGGCAGATTTCGTGTGGGCGCAATCGCTGGACGTTTCGAATTTGGCAGCCAGGCTCTGCGAGAGAGAGATACACAGTGTTGCCCCTTTACGAACCAAACCTTTTGGGGAAAGCGAATGTCTGTGTGGCAGCGAATGCAGTTCCAAGGGACAGTGAAAACCAGCTACAGCATTCCGTGCTGGCAGGTTTCGTGTGGGCGCAATCGCTGCACGTTTCCAATTTGGCAGCCGGGCTCTGCGAGAGAGAGATACACAGTGTTGCCCCTTTACCAAGCCAAGCTTTTGGGGAAAGCGAATGTCTGTGTGGCAGCGAATGCAGTTCCAAGGGACAGTGAAAACCAGCTACAGCATTCCGTGCTGGCAGCTTTCGTGTGGGCGCAATCGCTGGACGTTTCCAATTTGGCAGCCGGGCTCTGCGAGAGAGAGATACACAGTGTTGCCCCTTTACGAACCAAAACTTTTGGGGAAAGCGAATGTCTGTGTGGCAGCGAATGCAGTTCCAAGGGACAGTGAAAACCAGCTACAGCATTCCGTGCTGGCAGGTTTCGTGTGGGTGCAATCGCTGGACGTTTCGAATTTGGCAGCCGGGCTCTGCGAGAGAGAGATACACACTGTTGCCCCTTTACCAAGCCAAGCTTTTGGGGAAAGCGAATGTCTGTGTGGCAGCGAATGCAGTTCCAAGGGACAGTGAAAACCAGCTACAGCATTCCGTGCTGGCAGCTTTCGTGTGGGCGCAATCGCTGGACGTTTCGAATTTGGCAGCCGGGCTCTGCGAGAGAGAGATACACAGTGTTGCCCCTTTACCAAGCCAAGCTTTTGGGGAAAGCGAATGTCTGTGTGGCAGCGAATGCAGTTCCAAGGGACAGTGAAAACCAGCTACAGCATTCCGTGCTGGCAGCTTTCGTGTGGGCGCAATCGCTGGACGTTTCCAATTTGGCAGCCGGGCTCTGCGAGAGAGAGATACACAGTGTTGCCCCTTTACCAAGCCAAGCTTTTGGGGAAAGCGAATGTCTGTGTGGCAGCGAATGCAGTTCCAAGGGACAGTGAAAACCAGCTACAGCATTCCATGCTGGCAGCTTTCGTGTGGGCGCAATCGCTGGACGTTTCCAATTTGGCAGCCGCGCTCTGCGAGAGAGAGATACACAGTGTTGCCCCTTTACCAAGCCAAGCTTTTGGGGAAAGCGAATGTTTGTGTGGCAGCGAATGCAGTTCCAAGGGACAGTGAAAACCAGCTACAGCATTCCGTGCTGGCAGCTTTCGTGTGGGCGCAATCGCTGGATGTTTCCAATTTGGCAGCCGGGCTCTGCGAGAGAGAGATACACAGTGTTGCCCCTTTACGAACCAAAACTTTTGGGGAAAGCGAATGTCTGTGTGGCAGCGAATGCAGTTCCAAGGGACAGTGAAAACCAGCTACAGCATTCCGTGCTGGCAGCTTTCGTGTGGGCGCAATCGCTGGACGTTTCGAATTTGGCAGCCGGGCTCTGCGAGAGAGAGATACACAGTGTTGCCCCTTTACGAACCAAAGCTTTTGGGGAAAGCGAATGTCTGTGTGGCAGCGAATGCAGTTCCAAGGGACAGTGAAAACCAGCTACAGCATTCCGTGCTGGCAGCTTTCGTGTGGGCGCAATCGCTGGACGTTTCGAATTTGGCAGCCGGGCTCTGCGAGAGAGAGATACACAGTGTTGCCCCTTTACCAAGCCAAGCTTTTGGGGAAAACGAATGTCTGTGTGGCAGCGAATGCAGTTCCAAGGGACAGTGAAAACCAGCTACAGCATTCCGTGCTGGCAGCTTTCGTGTGGGCGCAATCGCTGGACGTTTCCAATTTGGCAGCCGGGCTCTGCGAGAGAGAGATACACAGTGTTGCCCCTTTACCAAGCCAAGCTTTTGGGGAAAGCGAATGTCTGTGTGGCAGCGAATGCAGTTCCAAGGGACAGTGAAAACCAGCTACAGCATTCCGTGCTGGCAGCTTTCGTGTGGGCGCAATCGCTGGACGTTTCCAATTTGGCAGCCGGGCTCTGCGAGAGAGAGATACACAGTGTTGCCCCTTTACCAAGCCAAGCTTTTGGGGAAAGCGAATGTCTGTGTGGCAGCGAATGCAGTTCCAAGGGACAGTGAAAACCAGCTACAGCATTCCGTGCTGGCAGCTTTCGTGTGGGCGCAATCGCTGGACGTTTCGAATTCGGCAGCCGGGCTCTGCGAGAGAGAGATACACAGTGTTGCCCCTTTACCAAGCCAAGCTTTTGGGGAAAGCGAATGTCTGTGTGGCAGCGAATGCAGTTCCAAGGGACAGTGAAAACCAGCTACAGCATTCCGTGCTGGCAGCTTTCGTGTGGGCGCAATCGCTGGACGTTTCGAATTCGGCAGCCGGGCTCTGCGAGAGAGAGATACACAGTGTTGCCCCTTTACCAAGCCAAGCTTTTGGGGAAAGCGAATGTCTGTGTGGCAGCGAATGCAGTTCCAAGGGACAGTGAAAACCAGCTACAGCATTCCGTGCTGGCAGCTTTCGTGTGGGCGCAATCGCTGGACGTTTCCAATTTGGCGGCCGGGCTCTGCGAGAGAGAGATACACAGTGTTGCCCCTTTACCAAGCCAAGCTTTTGGGGAAAGCGAATGTCTGTGTGGCAGCGAATGCAGTTCCAAGGGACAGTGAAAACCAGCTACAGCATTCCGTGCTGGCAGCTTTCGTGTGGGCGCAATCGCTGCACGTTTCGAATTCGGCAGCCGGGCTCTGCGAGAGAGAGATACACAGTGTTGCCCCTTTACGAACCAAAGCTTTTGGGGAAAGCGAATGTCTGTGTGGCAGCGAATGCAGTTCCAAGGGACAGTGAAAACCAGCTACAGCATTCCGTGCTGGCAGGTTTCGTGTGGGCGCAATCGCTGCACGTTTCCAATTTCGCAGCCGGGCTCTGCGAGAGAGAGATACACAGTGTTGCCCCTTTACCAAGCCAAGCTTTTGGGGAAAGCGAATGTCTGTGTGGCAGCGAATGCAGTTCCAAGGGACAGTGAAAACCAGCTACAGCATTCCGTGCTGGCAGCTTTCGTGTGGGCGCAATCGCTGGACGTTTCCAATTTGGCAGCCGGGCTCTGCGAGAGAGAGATACACAGTGTTGCCCCTTTACGAACCAAAACTTTTGGGGAAAGCGAATGTCTGTGTGGCAGCGAATGCAGTTCCAAGGGACAGTGAAAACCAGCTACAGCATTCCGTGCTGGCAGGTTTCGTGTGGGCGCAATCGCTGGACGTTTCGAATTTGGCAGCCGGGCTCTGCGAGAGAGAGATACACACTGTTGCCCCTTTACCAAGCCAAGCTTTTGGGGAAAGCGAATGTCTGTGTGGCAGCGAATGCAGTTCCAAGGGACAGTGAAAACCAGCTACAGCATTCCGTGCTGGCAGCTTTCGTGTGGGTGCAATCGATGGACGTTTCGAATTTGGCAGCCGGGCTCTGCGAGAGAGAGATACACAGTGTTGCCCCTTTACGAACCAAAACTTTTGGGGAAAGCGAATGTCTGTGTGGCAGCGAATGCAGTTCCAAGGGACAGTGAAAACCAGCTACAGCATTCCGTGCTGGCAGCTTTCGTGTGGGCGCAATCGCTGGACGTTTCGAATTTGGCAGCCGGGCTCTGCAAGAGAGAGATACACAGTGTTGCCCCTTTACGAACCAAAGCTTTTGGGGAAAGCGAATGTCTGTGTGGCAGCGAATGCAGTTCCAAGGGACAGTGAAAACCAGCTACAGCATTCCGTGCTGGCAGCTTTCGTGTGGGCGCAATCGCTGGACGTTTCCAATTTGGCAGCCAGGCTCTGCGAGAGAGAGATACACAGTGTTGCCCCTTTACCAAGCCAAGCTTTTGGGGAAAGCGAATGTCTGTGTGGCAGCGAATGCAGTTCCAAGGGACAGTGAAAACCAGCTACAGCATTCCGTGCTGGCAGCTTTCGTGTGGGCGCAATCGCTGGACGTTTCGAATTCGGCAGCCGGGCTCTGCGAGAGAGAGATACACAGTGTTGCCCCTTTACCAAGCCAAGCTTTTGGGGAAAGCGAATGTCTGTGTGGCAGCGAATGCAGTTCCAAGGGACAGTGAAAACCAGCTACAGCATTCCGTGCTGGCAGCTTTCGTGTGGGCGCAATCGCTGGACGTTTCCAATTTGGCGGCCGGGCTCTGCGAGAGAGAGATACACAGTGTTGCCCCTTTACCAAGCCAAGCTTTTGGGGAAAGCGAATGTCTGTGTGGCAGCGAATGCAGTTCCAAGGGACAGTGAAAACCAGCTACAGCATTCCGTGCTGGCAGCTTTCGTGTGGGCGCAATCGCTGCACGTTTCGAATTCGGCAGCCGGGCTCTGCGAGAGAGAGATACACAGTGTTGCCCCTTTACGAACCAAAGCTTTTGGGGAAAGCGAATGTCTGTGTGGCAGCGAATGCAGTTCCAAGGGACAGTGAAAACCAGCTACAGCATTCCGTGCTGGCAGGTTTCGTGTGGGCGCAATCGCTGCACGTTTCCAATTTCGCAGCCGGGCTCTGCGAGAGAGAGATACACAGTGTTGCCCCTTTACCAAGCCAAGCTTTTGGGGAAAGCGAATGTCTGTGTGGCAGCGAATGCAGTTCCAAGGGACAGTGAAAACCAGCTACAGCATTCCGTGCTGGCAGCTTTCGTGTGGGCGCAATCGCTGGACGTTTCCAATTTGGCAGCCGGGCTCTGCGAGAGAGAGATACACAGTGTTGCCCCTTTACGAACCAAAACTTTTGGGGAAAGCGAATGTCTGTGTGGCAGCGAATGCAGTTCCAAGGGACAGTGAAAACCAGCTACAGCATTCCGTGCTGGCAGGTTTCGTGTGGGCGCAATCGCTGGACGTTTCGAATTTGGCAGCCGGGCTCTGCGAGAGAGAGATACACACTGTTGCCCCTTTACCAAGCCAAGCTTTTGGGGAAAGCGAATGTCTGTGTGGCAGCGAATGCAGTTCCAAGGGACAGTGAAAACCAGCTACAGCATTCCGTGCTGGCAGCTTTCGTGTGGGTGCAATCGATGGACGTTTCGAATTTGGCAGCCGGGCTCTGCGAGAGAGAGATACACAGTGTTGCCCCTTTACGAACCAAAACTTTTGGGGAAAGCGAATGTCTGTGTGGCAGCGAATGCAGTTCCAAGGGACAGTGAAAACCAGCTACAGCATTCCGTGCTGGCAGCTTTCGTGTGGGCGCAATCGCTGGACGTTTCGAATTTGGCAGCCGGGCTCTGCAAGAGAGAGATACACAGTGTTGCCCCTTTACGAACCAAAGCTTTTGGGGAAAGCGAATGTCTGTGTGGCAGCGAATGCAGTTCCAAGGGACAGTGAAAACCAGCTACAGCATTCCGTGCTGGCAGCTTTCATGTGGGCGCAATCGCTGGACGTTTCCAATTTGGCAGCCAGGCTCTGCGAGAGAGAGATACACAGTGTTGCCCCTTTACCAAGCCAAGCTTTTGGGGAAAGCGAATGTCTGTGTGGCAGCGAATGCAGTTCCAAGGGACAGTGAAAACCAGCTACAGCATTCCGTGCTGGCAGCTTTCGTGTGGGTGCAATCGCTGGACGTTTCCAATTTGGCAGCCGGGCTCTGCGAGAGAGAGATACACAGTGTTGCCCCTTTACGAACCAAAACTTTTGGGGAAAGCGAATGTCTGTGTGGCAGCGAATGCAGTTCCAAGGGACAGTGAAAACCAGCTACAGCATTCCGTGCTGGCAGCTTTCGTGTGGGCGCAATCGCTGGACGTTTCGAATTTGGCAGCCGGGCTCTGCGAGAGAGAGATACACAGTGTTGCCCCTTTACCAAGCCAAGCTTTTGGGGAAAGCGAATGTCTGTGTGGCAGCGAATGCAGTTCCAAGGGACAGTGAAAACCAGCTACAGCATTCCGTGCTGGCAGCTTTCGTGTGGGCGCAATCGCTGGACGTTTCCAATTTGGCAGCCGGGCTCTGCGAGAGAGAGATACACAGTGTTGCCCCTTTACCAAGCCAAGCTTTTGGGGAAAGCGAATGTCTGTGTGGCAGCGAATGCAGTTCCAAGGGACAGTGAAAATCAGCTACAGCATTCCGTGCTGGCAGCTTTCGTGTGGGCGCAATCGCTGGACGTTTCCAATTTGGCAGCCGCGCTCTGCGAGAGAGAGATACACAGTGTTGCCCCTTTACCAAGCCAAGCTTTTGGGGAAAGCGAATGTTTGTGTGGCAGCGAATGCAGTTCCAAGGGACAGTGAAAACCAGCTACAGCATTCCGTGCTGGCAGCTTTCGTGTGGGCGCAATCGCTGGATGTTTCCAATTTGGCAGCCGGGCTCTGCGAGAGAGAGATACACAGTGTTGCCCCTTTACGAACCAAAACTTTTGGGGAAAGCGAATGTCTGTGTGGCAGCGAATGCAGTTCCAAGGGACAGTGAAAACCAGCTACAGCATTCCGTGCTGGCAGCTTTCGTGTGGGCGCAATCGCTGGACGTTTCGAATTTGGCAGCCGGGCTCTGCGAGAGAGAGATACACAGTGTTGCCCCTTTACGAACCAAAGCTTTTGGGGAAAGCGAATGTCTGTGTGGCAGCGAATGCAGTTCCAAGGGACAGTGAAAAGCAGCTACAGCATTCCGTGCTGGCAGCTTTCGTGTGGGCGCAATCGCTGGACGTTTCCAATTTGGCAGCCGGGCTCTGCGAGAGAGAGATACACAGTGTTGCCCCTTTACCAAGCCAAGCTTTTGGGGAAAGCGAATGTCTGTGTGGCAGCGAATGCAGTTCCAAGGGACAGTGAAAACCAGCTACAGCATTCCGTGCTGGCAGCTTTCGTGTGGGCGCAATCGCTGGACGTTTCGAATTTGGCAGCCGGGCTCTGCGAGAGAGAGATACACAGTGTTGCCCCTTTACCAAGCCAAGCTTTTGGGGAAAGCGAATGTCTGTGTGGCAGCGAATGCAGTTCCAAGGGACAGTGAAAACCAGCTACAGCATTCCGTGCTGGCAGCTTTCGTGTGGGCGCAATCGCTGGACGTTTCCAATTTGGCAGCCGGGCTCTGCGAGAGAGAGATACACAGTGTTGCCCCTTTACCAAGCCAAGCTTTTGGGGAAAGCGAATGTCTGTGTGGCAGCGAATGCAGTTCCAAGGGACAGTGAAAACCAGCTACAGCATTCCGTGCTGGCAGCTTTCGTGTGGGCGCAATCGCTGGACGTTTCGAATTTGGCAGCCGGGCTCTGCGAGAGAGAGATACACAGTGTTGCCCCTTTACCAAGCCAAGCTTTTGGGGAAAGCGAATGTCTGTGTAGCAGCGAATGCAGTTCCAAGGGACAGTGAAAACCAGCTACAGCATTCCGTGCTGGCAGCTTTCGTGTGGGCGCAATCGCTGGACGTTTCGAATTTGGCAGCCGGGCTCTGCGAGAGAGAGATACACAGTGTTGCCCCTTTACCAAGCCAAGCTTTTGGGGAAAGCGAATGTCTGTGTGGCAGCGAATGCAGTTCCAAGGGACAGTGAAAACCAGCTACAGCATTCCGTGCTGGCAGCTTTCGTGTGGGCGCAATCGCTGGACGTTTCCAATTTGGCAGCCGGGCTCTGCGAGAGAGAGATACACAGTGTTGCCCCTTTACGAACCAAAACTTTTGGGGAAAGCGAATGTCTGTGTGGCAGCGAATGCAGTTCCAAGGGACAGAGAAAACCAGCTACAGCATTCCGTGCTGGCAGCTTTCGTGTGGGCGCAATCGCTGGACGTTTCGAATTTGGCAGCCGGGCTCTGCAAGAGAGAGATACACAGTGTTGCCCCTTTACGAACCAAAGCTTTTGGGGAAAGCGAATGTCTGTGTGGCAGCGAATGCAGTTCCAAGGGACAGTGAAAACCAGCTACAGCATTCCGTGCTGGCAGCTTTCGTGTGGGCGCAATCGCTGGACGTTTCGAATTTGGCAGCCGGGCTCTGCGAGAGAGAGATACACAGTGTTGCCCCTTTACCAAGCCAAGCTTTTGGGGAAAGCGAATGTCTGTGTGGCAGCGAATGCAGTTCCAAGGGACAGTGAAAAGCAGCTACAGCATTCCGTGCTGGCAGCTTTCGTGTGGGTGCAATCGCTGGACGTTTCGAATTTGGCAGCCGGGCTCTGCGAGAGAGAGATACACAGTGTTGCCCCTTTACGAACCAAAACTTTTGGGGAAAGCGAATGTCTGTGTGGCAGCGAATGCAGTTCCAAGGGACAGTGAAAACCAGCTACAGCATTCCGTGCTGGCAGCTTTCGTGTGGGCGCAATCGCTGGACGTTTCGAATTTGGCAGCTGGGCTCTGCGAGAGAGAGATACACAGTGTTGCCCCTTTACGAACCAAAGCTTTTGGGGAAAGCGAATGTCTGTGTGGCAGCGAATGCAGTTCCAAGGGACAGTGAAAACCAGCTACAGCATTCCGTGCTGGCAGCTTTCGTGTGGGCGCAATCGCTGGACGTTTCGAATTTGGCAGCCGGGCTCTGCGAGAGAGAGATACACAGTGTTGCCCCTTTACCAAGCCAAGCTTTTGGGGAAAGCGAATGTCTGTGTGGCAGCGAATGCAGTTCCAAGGGACAGTGAAAACCAGCTACAGCATTCCGTGCTGGCAGCTTTCGTGTGGGCGCAATCGCTGGACGTTTCCAATTTGGCAGCCGGGCTCTGCGAGAGAGAGATACACAGTGTTGCCCCTTTACCAAGCCAAGCTTTTGGGGAAAGCGAATGTCTGTGTGGCAGCGAATGCAGTTCCAAGGGACAGTGAAAACCAGCTACAGCATTCCGTGCTGGCAGCTTTCGTGTGGGCGCAATCGCTGGACGTTTCCAATTTGGCAGCCGGGCTCTGCGAGAGAGAGATACACAGTGTTGCCCCTTTACCAAGCCAAGCTTTTGGGGAAAGCGAATGTCTGTGTGGCAGCGAATGCAGTTCCAAGGGACAGTGAAAACCAGCTACAGCATTCCGTGCTGGCAGCTTTCGTGTGGGCGCAATCGCTGGACGTTTCCAATTTGGCAGCCGGGCTCTGCGAGAGAGAGATACACAGTGTTGCCCCTTTACGAACCAAAACTTTTGGGGAAAGCGAATGTCTGTGTGGCAGCGAATGCAGTTCCAAGGGACAGTGAAAAGCAGCTACAGCATTCCGTGCTGGCAGGTTTCGTGTGGGTGCAATCGCTGGACGTTTCGAATTTGGCAGCCGGGCTCTGCGAGAGAGAGATACACAGTGTTGCCCCTTTACGAACCAAAACTTTTGGGGAAAGCGAATGTCTGTGTGGCAGCGAATGCAGTTCCAAGGGACAGTGAAAACCAGCTACAGCATTCCGTGCTGGCAGCTTTCGTGTGGGCGCAATCGCTGGACGTTTCGAATTTGGCAGCTGGGCTCTGCGAGAGAGAGATACACAGTGTTGCCCCTTTACGAACCAAAGCTTTTGGGGAAAGCGAATGTCTGTGTGGCAGCGAATGCAGTTCCAAGGGACAGTGAAAACCAGCTACAGCATTCCGTGCTGGCAGCTTTCGTGTGGGCGCAATCGCTGGACGTTTCGAATTTGGCAGCCGGGCTCTGCGAGAGAGAGATACACAGTGTTGCCCCTTTACCAAGCCAAGCTTTTGGGGAAAGCGAATGTCTGTGTGGCAGCGAATGCAGTTCCAAGGGACAGTGAAAACCAGCTACAGCATTCCGTGCTGGCAGCTTTCGTGTGGGCGCAATCGCTGGACGTTTCCAATTTGGCAGCCGGGCTCTGCGAGAGAGAGATACACAGTGTTGCCCCTTTACCAAGCCAAGCTTTTGGGGAAAGCGAATGTCTGTGTGGCAGCGAATGCAGTTCCAAGGGACAGTGAAAACCAGCTACAGCATTCCGTGCTGGCAGCTTTCGTGTGGGCGCAATCGCTGGACGTTTCCAATTTGGCAGCCGGGCTCTGCGAGAGAGAGATACACAGTGTTGCCCCTTTACCAAGCCAAGCTTTTGGGGAAAGCGAATGTCTGTGTGGCAGCGAATGCAGTTCCAAGGGACAGTGAAAACCAGCTACAGCATTCCGTGCTGGCAGCTTTCGTGTGGGCGCAATCGCTGGACGTTTCCAATTTGGCAGCCGGGCTCTGCGAGAGAGAGATACACAGTGTTGCCCCTTTACGAACCAAAACTTTTGGGGAAAGCGAATGTCTGTGTGGCAGCGAATGCAGTTCCAAGGGACAGTGAAAACCAGCTACAGCATTCCGTGCTGGCAGGTTTCGTGTGGGTGCAATCGCTGGACGTTTCGAATTTGGCAGCCGGGCTCTGCGAGAGAGAGATACACACTGTTGCCCCTTTACCAAGCCAAGCTTTTGGGGAAAGCGAATGTCTGTGTGGCAGCGAATGCAGTTCCAAGGGACAGTGAAAACCAGCTACAGCATTCCGTGCTGGCAGCTTTCGTGTGGGCGCAATCGCTGGACGTTTCGAATTTGGCAGCCGGGCTCTGCAAGAGAGAGATACACAGTGTTGCCCCTTTACGAACCAAAGCTTTTGGGGAAAGCGAATGTCTGTGTGGCAGCGAATGCAGTTCCAAGGGACAGTGAAAACCAGCTACAGCATTCCGTGCTGGCAGCTTTCGTGTGGGCGCAATCGCTGGACGTTTCGAATTTGGCAGCCGGGCTCTGCGAGAGAGAGATACACAGTGTTGCCCCTTTACCAAGCCAAGCTTTTGGGGAAAGCGAATGTCTGTGTGGCAGCGAATGCAGTTCCAAGGGACAGTGAAAACCAGCTACAGCATTCCGTGCTGGCAGCTTTCGTGTGGGCGCAATCGCTGGACGTTTCCAATTTGGCAGCCGGGCTCTGCGAGAGAGAGATACACAGTGTTGCCCCTTTACCAAGCCAAGCTTTTGGGGAAAGCGAATGTCTGTGTGGCAGCGAATGCAGTTCCAAGGGACAGTGAAAACCAGCTACAGCATTCCGTGCTGGCAGCTTTCGTGTGGGCGCAATCGCTGGACGTTTCGAATTTGGCAGCCGGGCTCTGCGAGAGAGAGATACACAGTGTTGCCCCTTTACCAAGCCAAGCTTTTGGGGAAAGCGAATGTCTGTGTGGCAGCGAATGCAGTTCCAAGGGACAGTGAAAACCAGCTACAGCATTCCGTGCTGGCAGCTTTCGTGTGGGCGCAATCGCTGGACGTTTCCAATTTGGCAGCCGGGCTCTGCGAGAGAGAGATACACAGTGTTGCCCCTTTACCAAGCCAAGCTTTTGGGGAAAGCGAATGTCTGTGTGGCAGCGAATGCAGTTCCAAGGGACAGTGAAAACCAGCTACAGCATTCCGTGCTGGCAGCTTTCGTGTGGGCGCAATCGCTGGACGTTTCGAATTTGGCAGCCGGGCTCTGCGAGAGAGAGATACACAGTGTTGCCCCTTTACCAAGCCAAGCTTTTGGGGAAAGCGAATGTCTGTGTAGCAGCGAATGCAGTTCCAAGGGACAGTGAAAACCAGCTACAGCATTCCGTGCTGGCAGCTTTCGTGTGGGCGCAATCGCTGGACGTTTCGAATTTGGCAGCCGGGCTCTGCGAGAGAGAGATACACAGTGTTGCCCCTTTACCAAGCCAAGCTTTTGGGGAAAGCGAATGTCTGTGTGGCAGCGAATGCAGTTCCAAGGGACAGTGAAAACCAGCTACAGCATTCCGTGCTGGCAGCTTTCGTGTGGGCGCAATCGCTGGACGTTTCCAATTTGGCAGCCGGGCTCTGCGAGAGAGAGATACACAGTGTTGCCCCTTTACGAACCAAAACTTTTGGGGAAAGCGAATGTCTGTGTGGCAGCGAATGCAGTTCCAAGGGACAGAGAAAACCAGCTACAGCATTCCGTGCTGGCAGCTTTCGTGTGGGCGCAATCGCTGGACGTTTCGAATTTGGCAGCCGGGCTCTGCAAGAGAGAGATACACAGTGTTGCCCCTTTACGAACCAAAGCTTTTGGGGAAAGCGAATGTCTGTGTGGCAGCGAATGCAGTTCCAAGGGACAGTGAAAACCAGCTACAGCATTCCGTGCTGGCAGCTTTCGTGTGGGCGCAATCGCTGGACGTTTCGAATTTGGCAGCCGGGCTCTGCGAGAGAGAGATACACAGTGTTGCCCCTTTACCAAGCCAAGCTTTTGGGGAAAGCGAATGTCTGTGTGGCAGCGAATGCAGTTCCAAGGGACAGTGAAAAGCAGCTACAGCATTCCGTGCTGGCAGCTTTCGTGTGGGTGCAATCGCTGGACGTTTCGAATTTGGCAGCCGGGCTCTGCGAGAGAGAGATACACAGTGTTGCCCCTTTACGAACCAAAACTTTTGGGGAAAGCGAATGTCTGTGTGGCAGCGAATGCAGTTCCAAGGGACAGTGAAAACCAGCTACAGCATTCCGTGCTGGCAGCTTTCGTGTGGGCGCAATCGCTGGACGTTTCGAATTTGGCAGCTGGGCTCTGCGAGAGAGAGATACACAGTGTTGCCCCTTTACGAACCAAAGCTTTTGGGGAAAGCGAATGTCTGTGTGGCAGCGAATGCAGTTCCAAGGGACAGTGAAAACCAGCTACAGCATTCCGTGCTGGCAGCTTTCGTGTGGGCGCAATCGCTGGACGTTTCGAATTTGGCAGCCGGGCTCTGCGAGAGAGAGATACACAGTGTTGCCCCTTTACCAAGCCAAGCTTTTGGGGAAAGCGAATGTCTGTGTGGCAGCGAATGCAGTTCCAAGGGACAGTGAAAACCAGCTACAGCATTCCGTGCTGGCAGCTTTCGTGTGGGCGCAATCGCTGGACGTTTCCAATTTGGCAGCCGGGCTCTGCGAGAGAGAGATACACAGTGTTGCCCCTTTACCAAGCCAAGCTTTTGGGGAAAGCGAATGTCTGTGTGGCAGCGAATGCAGTTCCAAGGGACAGTGAAAACCAGCTACAGCATTCCGTGCTGGCAGCTTTCGTGTGGGCGCAATCGCTGGACGTTTCCAATTTGGCAGCCGGGCTCTGCGAGAGAGAGATACACAGTGTTGCCCCTTTACCAAGCCAAGCTTTTGGGGAAAGCGAATGTCTGTGTGGCAGCGAATGCAGTTCCAAGGGACAGTGAAAACCAGCTACAGCATTCCGTGCTGGCAGCTTTCGTGTGGGCGCAATCGCTGGACGTTTCCAATTTGGCAGCCGGGCTCTGCGAGAGAGAGATACACAGTGTTGCCCCTTTACGAACCAAAACTTTTGGGGAAAGCGAATGTCTGTGTGGCAGCGAATGCAGTTCCAAGGGACAGTGAAAAGCAGCTACAGCATTCCGTGCTGGCAGGTTTCGTGTGGGTGCAATCGCTGGACGTTTCGAATTTGGCAGCCGGGCTCTGCGAGAGAGAGATACACAGTGTTGCCCCTTTACGAACCAAAACTTTTGGGGAAAGCGAATGTCTGTGTGGCAGCGAATGCAGTTCCAAGGGACAGTGAAAACCAGCTACAGCATTCCGTGCTGGCAGCTTTCGTGTGGGCGCAATCGCTGGACGTTTCGAATTTGGCAGCTGGGCTCTGCGAGAGAGAGATACACAGTGTTGCCCCTTTACGAACCAAAGCTTTTGGGGAAAGCGAATGTCTGTGTGGCAGCGAATGCAGTTCCAAGGGACAGTGAAAACCAGCTACAGCATTCCGTGCTGGCAGCTTTCGTGTGGGCGCAATCGCTGGACGTTTCGAATTTGGCAGCCGGGCTCTGCGAGAGAGAGATACACAGTGTTGCCCCTTTACCAAGCCAAGCTTTTGGGGAAAGCGAATGTCTGTGTGGCAGCGAATGCAGTTCCAAGGGACAGTGAAAACCAGCTACAGCATTCCGTGCTGGCAGCTTTCGTGTGGGCGCAATCGCTGGACGTTTCCAATTTGGCAGCCGGGCTCTGCGAGAGAGAGATACACAGTGTTGCCCCTTTACCAAG
Organism: Mycteria americana; assembly: GCF_035582795.1. Taxonomy (NCBI): domain Eukaryota; kingdom Metazoa; phylum Chordata; class Aves; order Ciconiiformes; family Ciconiidae; genus Mycteria; species Mycteria americana. Next base: position 47,147 of record NW_027445682.1, read on the forward strand.
CCAAGCTTTTGGGGAAAGCGAATGTCTGTGTGGCAGCGAATGCAGTTCCAAGGGACAGTGAAAACCAGCTACAGCATTCCGTGCTGGCAGCTTTCGTGTGGGCGCAATCGCTGGACGTTTCCAATTTGGCAGCCGGGCTCTGCGAGAGAGAGATACACAGTGTTGCCCCTTTACCAAGCCAAGCTTTTGGGGAAAGCGAATGTCTGTGTGGCAGCGAATGCAGTTCCAAGGGACAGTGAAAACCAGCTACAGCATTCCGTGCTGGCAGCTTTCGTGTGGGCGCAATCGCTGGACGTTTCCAATTTGGCAGCCGGGCTCTGCGAGAGAGAGATACACAGTGTTGCCCCTTTACGAACCAAAACTTTTGGGGAAAGCGAATGTCTGTGTGGCAGCGAATGCAGTTCCAAGGGACAGTGAAAACCAGCTACAGCATTCCGTGCTGGCAGGTTTCGTGTGGGTGCAATCGCTGGACGTTTCGAATTTGGCAGCCGGGCTCTGCGAGAGAGAGATACACACTGTTGCCCCTTTACCAAGCCAAGCTTTTGGGGAAAGCGAATGTCTGTGTGGCAGCGAATGCAGTTCCAAGGGACAGTGAAAACCAGCTACAGCATTCCGTGCTGGCAGCTTTCGTGTGGGCGCAATCGCTGGACGTTTCGAATTTGGCAGCCGGGCTCTGCAAGAGAGAGATACACAGTGTTGCCCCTTTACGAACCAAAGCTTTTGGGGAAAGCGAATGTCTGTGTGGCAGCGAATGCAGTTCCAAGGGACAGTGAAAACCAGCTACAGCATTCCGTGCTGGCAGCTTTCGTGTGGGCGCAATCGCTGGACGTTTCGAATTTGGCAGCCGGGCTCTGCGAGAGAGAGATACACAGTGTTGCCCCTTTACCAAGCCAAGCTTTTGGGGAAAGCGAATGTCTGTGTGGCAGCGAATGCAGTTCCAAGGGACAGTGAAAACCAGCTACAGCATTCCGTGCTGGCAGCTTTCGTGTGGGCGCAATCGCTGGACGTTTCCAATTTGGCAGCCGGGCTCTGCGAGAGAGAGATACACAGTGTTGCCCCTTTACCAAGCCAAGCTTTTGGGGAAAGCGAATGTCTGTGTGGCAGCGAATGCAGTTCCAAGGGACAGTGAAAACCAGCTACAGCATTCCGTGCTGGCAGCTTTCGTGTGGGCGCAATCGCTGGACGTTTCCAATTTGGCAGCCGCGCTCTGCGAGAGAGAGATACACAGTGTTGCCCCTTTACCAAGCCAAGCTTTTGGGGAAAGCGAATGTTTGTGTGGCAGCGAATGCAGTTCCAAGGGACAGTGAAAACCAGCTACAGCATTCCGTGCTGGCAGCTTTCGTGTGGGCGCAATCGCTGGATGTTTCCAATTTGGCAGCCGGGCTCTGCGAGAGAGAGATACACAGTGTTGCCCCTTTACGAACCAAAACTTTTGGGGAAAGCGAATGTCTGTGTGGCAGCGAATGCAGTTCCAAGGGACAGTGAAAACCAGCTACAGCATTCCGTGCTGGCAGCTTTCGTGTGGGCGCAATCGCTGGACGTTTCGAATTTGGCAGCCGGGCTCTGCGAGAGAGAGATACACAGTGTTGCCCCTTTACGAACCAAAGCTTTTGGGGAAAGCGAATGTCTGTGTGGCAGCGAATGCAGTTCCAAGGGACAGTGAAAACCAGCTACAGCATTCCGTGCTGGCAGCTTTCGTGTGGGCGCAATCGCTGGACGTTTCGAATTTGGCAGCCGGGCTCTGCGAGAGAGAGATACACAGTGTTGCCCCTTTACCAAGCCAAGCTTTTGGGGAAAACGAATGTCTGTGTGGCAGCGAATGCAGTTCCAAGGGACAGTGAAAACCAGCTACAGCATTCCGTGCTGGCAGCTTTCGTGTGGGCGCAATCGCTGGACGTTTCGAATTTGGCAGCCGGGCTCTGCGAGAGAGAGATACACAGTGTTGCCCCTTTACCAAGCCAAGCTTTTGGGGAAAGCGAATGTCTGTGTGGCAGCGAATGCAGTTCCAAGGGACAGTGAAAACCAGCTACAGCATTCCGTGCTGGCAGCTTTCGTGTGGGCGCAATCGCTGGACGTTTCCAATTTGGCAGCCGGGCTCTGCGAGAGAGAGATACACAGTGTTGCCCCTTTACCAAGCCAAGCTTTTGGGGAAAGCGAATGTCTGTGTGGCAGCGAATGCAGTTCCAAGGGACAGTGAAAACCAGCTACAGCATTCCGTGCTGGCAGCTTTCGTGTGGGCGCAATCGCTGGACGTTTCGAATTCGGCAGCCGGGCTCTGCGAGAGAGAGATACACAGTGTTGCCCCTTTACCAAGCCAAGCTTTTGGGGAAAGCGAATGTCTGTGTGGCAGCGAATGCAGTTCCAAGGGACAGTGAAAACCAGCTACAGCATTCCGTGCTGGCAGCTTTCGTGTGGGCGCAATCGCTGGACGTTTCCAATTTGGCGGCCGGGCTCTGCGAGAGAGAGATACACAGTGTTGCCCCTTTACCAAGCCAAGCTTTTGGGGAAAGCGAATGTCTGTGTGGCAGCGAATGCAGTTCCAAGGGACAGTGAAAACCAGCTACAGCATTCCGTGCTGGCAGCTTTCGTGTGGGCGCAATCGCTGCACGTTTCGAATTCGGCAGCCGGGCTCTGCGAGAGAGAGATACACAGTGTTGCCCCTTTACGAACCAAAGCTTTTGGGGAAAGCGAATGTCTGTGTGGCAGCGAATGCAGTTCCAAGGGACAGTGAAAACCAGCTACAGCATTCCGTGCTGGCAGGTTTCGTGTGGGCGCAATCGCTGCACGTTTCCAATTTCGCAGCCGGGCTCTGCGAGAGAGAGATACACAGTGTTGCCCCTTTACCAAGCCAAGCTTTTGGGGAAAGCGAATGTCTGTGTGGCAGCGAATGCAGTTCCAAGGGACAGTGAAAACCAGCTACAGCATTCCGTGCTGGCAGCTTTCGTGTGGGCGCAATCGCTGGACGTTTCCAATTTGGCAGCCGGGCTCTGCGAGAGAGAGATACACAGTGTTGCCCCTTTACGAACCAAAACTTTTGGGGAAAGCGAATGTCTGTGTGGCAGCGAATGCAGTTCCAAGGGACAGTGAAAACCAGCTACAGCATTCCGTGCTGGCAGGTTTCGTGTGGGCGCAATCGCTGGACGTTTCGAATTTGGCAGCCGGGCTCTGCGAGAGAGAGATACACACTGTTGCCCCTTTACCAAGCCAAGCTTTTGGGGAAAGCGAATGTCTGTGTGGCAGCGAATGCAGTTCCAAGGGACAGTGAAAACCAGCTACAGCATTCCGTGCTGGCAGCTTTCGTGTGGGCGCAATCGCTGGACGTTTCGAATTTGGCAGCCGGGCTCTGCAAGAGAGAGATACACAGTGTTGCCCCTTTACGAACCAAAGCTTTTGGGGAAAGCGAATGTCTGTGTGGCAGCGAATGCAGTTCCAAGGGACAGTGAAAACCAGCTACAGCATTCCGTGCTGGCAGCTTTCGTGTGGGCGCAATCGCTGGACGTTTCCAATTTGGCAGCCAGGCTCTGCGAGAGAGAGATACACAGTGTTGCCCCTTTACCAAGCCAAGCTTTTGGGGAAAGCGAATGTCTGTGTGGCAGCGAATGCAGTTCCAAGGGACAGTGAAAACCAGCTACAGCATTCCGTGCTGGCAGCTTTCGTGTGGGCGCAATCGCTGGACGTTTCGAATTCGGCAGCCGGGCTCTGCGAGAGAGAGATACACAGTGTTGCCCCTTTACCAAGCCAAGCTTTTGGGGAAAGCGAATGTCTGTGTGGCAGCGAATGCAGTTCCAAGGGACAGTGAAAACCAGCTACAGCATTCCGTGCTGGCAGCTTTCGTGTGGGCGCAATCGCTGGACGTTTCCAATTTGGCGGCCGGGCTCTGCGAGAGAGAGATACACAGTGTTGCCCCTTTACCAAGCCAAGCTTTTGGGGAAAGCGAATGTCTGTGTGGCAGCGAATGCAGTTCCAAGGGACAGTGAAAACCAGCTACAGCATTCCGTGCTGGCAGCTTTCGTGTGGGCGCAATCGCTGCACGTTTCGAATTCGGCAGCCGGGCTCTGCGAGAGAGAGATACACAGTGTTGCCCCTTTACGAACCAAAGCTTTTGGGGAAAGCGAATGTCTGTGTGGCAGCGAATGCAGTTCCAAGGGACAGTGAAAACCAGCTACAGCATTCCGTGCTGGCAGGTTTCGTGTGGGCGCAATCGCTGCACGTTTCCAATTTCGCAGCCGGGCTCTGCGAGAGAGAGATACACAGTGTTGCCCCTTTACCAAGCCAAGCTTTTGGGGAAAGCGAATGTCTGTGTGGCAGCGAATGCAGTTCCAAGGGACAGTGAAAACCAGCTACAGCATTCCGTGCTGGCAGCTTTCGTGTGGGCGCAATCGCTGGACGTTTCCAATTTGGCAGCCGGGCTCTGCGAGAGAGAGATACACAGTGTTGCCCCTTTACGAACCAAAACTTTTGGGGAAAGCGAATGTCTGTGTGGCAGCGAATGCAGTTCCAAGGGACAGTGAAAACCAGCTACAGCATTCCGTGCTGGCAGCTTTCGTGTGGGCGCAATCGCTGGACGTTTCGAATTTGGCAGCCGGGCTCTGCGAGAGAGAGATACACACTGTTGCCCCTTTACCAAGCCAAGCTTTTGGGGAAAGCGAATGTCTGTGTGGCAGCGAATGCAGTTCCAAGGGACAGTGAAAACCAGCTACAGCATTCCGTGCTGGCAGCTTTCGTGTGGGTGCAATCGATGGACGTTTCGAATTTGGCAGCCGGGCTCTGCGAGAGAGAGATACACAGTGTTGCCCCTTTACGAACCAAAACTTTTGGGGAAAGCGAATGTCTGTGTGGCAGCGAATGCAGTTCCAAGGGACAGTGAAAACCAGCTACAGCATTCCGTGCTGGCAGCTTTCGTGTGGGCGCAATCGCTGGACGTTTCGAATTTGGCAGCCGGGCTCTGCAAGAGAGAGATACACAGTGTTGCCCCTTTACGAACCAAAGCTTTTGGGGAAAGCGAATGTCTGTGTGGCAGCGAATGCAGTTCCAAGGGACAGTGAAAACCAGCTACAGCATTCCGTGCTGGCAGCTTTCGTGTGGGCGCAATCGCTGGACGTTTCCAATTTGGCAGCCAGGCTCTGCGAGAGAGAGATACACACTGTTGCCCCTTTACCAAGCCAAGCTTTTGGGGAAAGCGAATGTCTGTGTGGCAGCGAATGCAGTTCCAAGGGACAGTGAAAACCAGCTACAGCATTCCGTGCTGGCAGCTTTCGTGTGGGTGCAATCGCTGGACGTTTCCAATTTGGCAGCCGGGCTCTGCGAGAGAGAGATACACAGTGTTGCCCCTTTACGAACCAAAACTTTTGGGGAAAGCGAATGTCTGTGTGGCAGCGAATGCAGTTCCAAGGGACAGTGAAAACCAGCTACAGCATTCCGTGCTGGCAGCTTTCGTGTGGGCGCAATCGCTGGACGTTTCGAATTTGGCAGCCGGGCTCTGCGAGAGAGAGATACACAGTGTTGCCCCTTTACCAAGCCAAGCTTTTGGGGAAAGCGAATGTCTGTGTGGCAGCGAATGCAGTTCCAAGGGACAGTGAAAACCAGCTACAGCATTCCGTGCTGGCAGCTTTCGTGTGGGCGCAATCGCTGGACGTTTCCAATTTGGCAGCCGGGCTCTGCGAGAGAGAGATACACAGTGTTGCCCCTTTACCAAGCCAAGCTTTTGGGGAAAGCGAATGTCTGTGTGGCAGCGAATGCAGTTCCAAGGGACAGTGAAAACCAGCTACAGCATTCCGTGCTGGCAGCTTTCGTGTGGGCGCAATCGCTGGACGTTTCCAATTTGGCAGCCGCGCTCTGCGAGAGAGAGATACACAGTGTTGCCCCTTTACCAAGCCAAGCTTTTGGGGAAAGCGAATGTTTGTGTGGCAGCGAATGCAGTTCCAAGGGACAGTGAAAACCAGCTACAGCATTCCGTGCTGGCAGCTTTCGTGTGGGCGCAATCGCTGGATGTTTCCAATTTGGCAGCCGGGCTCTGCGAGAGAGAGATACACAGTGTTGCCCCTTTACGAACCAAAACTTTTGGGGAAAGCGAATGTCTGTGTGGCAGCGAATGCAGTTCCAAGGGACAGTGAAAACCAGCTACAGCATTCCGTGCTGGCAGCTTTCGTGTGGGCGCAATCGCTGGACGTTTCGAATTTGGCAGCCGGGCTCTGCGAGAGAGAGATACACAGTGTTGCCCCTTTACGAACCAAAGCTTTTGGGGAAAGCGAATGTCTGTGTGGCAGCGAATGCAGTTCCAAGGGACAGTGAAAAGCAGCTACAGCATTCCGTGCTGGCAGCTTTCGTGTGGGCGCAATCGCTGGACGTTTCGAATTTGGCAGCCGGGCTCTGCGAGAGAGAGATACACAGTGTTGCCCCTTTACCAAGCCAAGCTTTTGGGGAAAGCGAATGTCTGTGTGGCAGCGAATGCAGTTCCAAGGGACAGTGAAAACCAGCTACAGCATTCTGTGCTGGCAGCTTTCGTGTGGGCGCAATCGCTGGACGTTTCCAATTTGGCAGCCGGGCTCTGCGAGAGAGAGATACACAGTGTTGCCCCTTTACCAAGCCAAGCTTTTGGGGAAAGCGAATGTCTGTGTGGCAGCGAATGCAGTTCCAAGGGACAGTGAAAACCAGCTACAGCATTCCGTGCTGGCAGCTTTCGTGTGGGCGCAATCGCTGGACGTTTCCAATTTGGCAGCCGGGCTCTGCGAGAGAGAGATACACAGTGTTGCCCCTTTACGAACCAAAGCTTTTGGGGAAAGCGAATGTCTGTGTGGCAGCGAATGCAGTTCCAAGGGACAGTGAAAACCAGCTACAGCATTCCGTGCTGGCAGCTTTCGTGTGGGCGCAATCGCTGGACGTTTCCAATTTGGCAGCCGGGCTCTGCGAGAGAGAGATACACAGTGTTGCCCCTTTACCAAGCCAAGCTTTTGGGGAAAGCGAATGTCTGTGTGGCAGCGAATGCAGTTCCAAGGGACAGTGAAAACCAGCTAGAGCATTCCGTGCTGGCAGCTTTCGTGTGGGCGCAATCGCTGGACGTTTCCAATTTGGCAGCCGGGCTCTGCGAGAGAGAGATACACAGTGTTGCCCCTTTACCAAGCCAAGCTTTTGGGGAAAGCGAATGTCTGTGTGGCAGCGAATGCAGTTCCAAGGGACAGTGAAAACCAGCTACAGCATTCCGTGCTGGCAGCTTTTGTGTGGGCGCAATCGCTGGACGTTTCCAATTTGGCAGCCGGGCTCTGCGAGAGAGAGATACACAGTGTTGCCCCTTTACGAACCAAAGCTTTTGGGGAAAGCGAATGTCTGTGTGGCAGCGAATGCAGTTCCAAGGGACAGTGAAAACCAGCTACAGCATTCCGTGCTGGCAGCTTTTGTGTGGGCGCAATCGCTGGACGTTTCCAATTTGGCAGCCGGGCTCTGCGAGAGAGAGATACACAGTGTTGCCCCTTTACGAACCAAAGCTTTTGGGGAAAGCGAATGTCTGTGTGGCAGCGAATGCAGTTCCAAGGGACAGTGAAAACCAGCTACAGCATTCCGTGCTGGCAGCTTTCGTGTGGGCGCAATCGCTGGACGTTTCGAATTTGGCAGCCGGGCTCTGCGAGAGAGAGATACACAGTGTTGCCCCTTTACCAAGCCAAGCTTTTGGGGAAAGCGAATGTCTGTGTGGCAGCGAATGCAGTTCCAAGGGACAGTGAAAACCAGCTACAGCATTCCGTGCTGGCAGCTTTAGTGTGGGCGCAATCGCTGGACGTTTCCAATTTGGCAGCCGGGCTCTGCGAGAGAGAGATACACAGTGTTGCCCCTTTACGAACCAAATCTTTTGGGGAAAGCGAATGTCTGTGTGGCAGCGAATGCAGTTCCAAGGGACAGTGAAAACCAGCTACAGCATTCCGTGCTGGCAGCTTTCGTGTGGGCGCAATCGCTGGACGTTTCGAATTTGGCAGCCGGGCTCTGCGAGAGAGAGATACACAGTGTTGCCCCTTTACCAAGCCAAGCTTTTGGGGAAAGCGAATGTCTGTGTGGCAGCGAATGCAGTTCCAAGGGACAGTGAAAACCAGCTACAGCATTCCGTGCTGGCAGCTTTCCTGTGGGCGCAATCGCTGGACGTTTCCAATTTGGCAGCCGGGCTCTGCGAGAGAGAGATACACAGTGTTGCCCCTTTACCAAGCCAAGCTTTTGGGGAAAGCGAATGTCTGTGTGGCAGCGAATGCAGTTCCAAGGGACAGTGAAAACCAGCTACAGCATTCCGTGCTGGCAGCTTTCGTGTGGGCGCAATCGCTGGACGTTTCGAATTTGGCAGCCGGGCTCTGCGAGAGAGAGATACACAGTGTTGCCCCTTTACGAACCAAAGCTTTTGGGGAAAGCGAATGTCTGTGTGGCAGCGAATGCAGTTCCAAGGGACAGTGAAAACCAGCTACAGCATTCCGTGCTGGCAGCTTTTGTGTGGGCGCAATCGCTGGACGTTTCCAATTTGGCAGCCGGGCTCTGCGAGAGAGAGATACACAGTGTTGCCCCTTTACCAAGCCAAGCTTTTGGGGAAAGCGAATGTCTGTGTGGCAGCGAATGCAGTTCCAAGGGACAGTGAAAACCAGCTACAGCATTCCGTGCTGGCAGCTTTCGTGTGGGCGCAATCGCTGGACGTTTCCAATTTGGCAGCCGGGCTCTGCGAGAGAGAGATACACAGTGTTGCCCCTTTACGAACCAAAACTTTTGGGGAAAGCGAATGTCTGTGTGGCAGCAAATGCAGTTCCAAGGGACAGTGAAAACCAGCTACAGCATTCCGTGCTGGCAGCTTTCGTGTGGGCGCAATCGCTGGACGTTTTGAATTTGGCAGCCGGGCTCTGCGAGAGAGAGATACACAGTGTTGCCCCTTTACCAAGCCAAGCTTTTGGGGAAAGCGAATGTCTGTGTGGCAGCGAATGCAGTTCCAAGGGACAGTGAAAAGCAGCTACAGCATTCCGTGCTGGCAGCTTTCGTGTGGGCGCAATCGCTGGACGTTTCAAATTTGGCAGCCGGGCTCTGCGAGAGAGAGATACACAGTGTTGCCCCTTTACCAAGCCAAGCTTTTGGGGAAAGCGAATGTCTGTGTGGCAGCGAATGCAGTTCCAAGGGACAGTGAAAACCAGCTACAGCATTCCGTGCTGGCAGCTTTCGTGTGGGCGCAATCGCTGGACATTTCCAATTTGGCAGCCGGGCTCTGCGAGAGAGAGATACACACTGTTGCCCCTTTACCAAGCCAAGCTTTTGGGGAAAGCGAATGTCTGTGTGGCAGCGAATGCAGTTCCAAGGGACAGTGAAAACCAGCTACAGCATTCCGTGCTGGCAGCTTTCGTGTGGGCGCAATCGCTGGACGTTTCGAATTTGGCAGCCGGGCTCTGCGAGAGAGAGATACACAGTGTTGCCCCTTTACGAACCAAAGCTTTTGGGGAAAGCGAATGTCTGTGTGGCAGCGAATGCAGTTCCAAGGGACAGTGAAAACCAGCTACAGCATTCCGTGCTGGCAGCTTTCGTGTGGGCGCAATCGCTGGACGTTTCCAATTTGGCAGCCGGGCTCTGCGAGAGAGAGATACACAGTGTTGCCCCTTTACCAAGCCAAGCTTTTGGGGAAAGCGAATGTCTGTGTGGCAGCGAATGCAGTTCCAAGGGACAGTGAAAACCAGCTACAGCATTCCGTGCTGGCAGCTTTCGTGTGGGCGCAATCGCTGGACGTTTCCAATTTGGCAGCCGGGCTCTGCGAGAGAGAGATACACAGTGTTGCCCCTTTACCAAGCCAAGCTTTTGGGGAAAGCGAATGTCTGTGTGGCAGCGAATGCAGTTCCAAGGGACAGTGAAAACCAGCTACAGCATTCCGTGCTGGCAGCTTTCGTGTGGGCGCAATCGCTGGACGTTTCGAATTTGGCAGCCGGGCTCTGCGAGAGAGAGATACACAGTGTTGCCCCTTTACCAAGCCAAGCTTTTGGGGAAAGCGAATGTCTGTGTGGCAGCGAATGCAGTTCCAAGGGACAGTGAAAACCAGCTACAGCATTCCGTGCTGGCAGCTTTCGTGTGGGCGCAATCGCTGGACGTTTCCAATTTGGCAGCCGGGCTCTGCGAGAGAGAGATACACAGTGTTGCCCCTTTACCAAGCCAAGCTTTTGGGGAAAGCGAATGTCTGTGTGGCAGCGAATGCAGTTCCAAGGGACAGTGAAAACCAGCTACAGCATTCCGTGCTGGCAGCTTTCGTGTGGGCGCAATCGCTGGACGTTTCGAATTTGGCAGCCGGGCTCTGCGAGAGAGAGATACACAGTGTTGCCCATTTACCAAGCCAAGCTTTTGGGGAAAGCGAATGTCTGTGTGGCAGCGAATGCAGTTCCAAGGGACAGTGAAAACCAGCTACAGCATTCCGTGCTGGCAGCTTTCGTGTGGGCGCAATCGCTGGACGTTTCCAATTTGGCAGCCGGGCTCTGCGAGAGAGAGATACACAGTGTTGCCCCTTTACCAAGCCAAGCTTTTGGGGAAAGCGAATGTCTGTGTGGCAGCGAATGCAGTTCCAAGGGACAGTGAAAACCAGCTACAGCATTCCGTGCTGGCAGCTTTCGTGTGGGCGCAATCGCTGGACGTTTCGAATTTGGCAGCCGGGCTCTGCGAGAGAGAGATACACAGTGTTGCCCCTTTACCAAGCCAAGCTTTTGGGGAAAGCGAATGTCTGTGTGGCAGCGAATGCAGTTCCAAGGGACAGTGAAAACCAGCTACAGCATTCCGTGCTGGCAGCTTTCGTGTGGGCGCAATCGCTGGACGTTTCCAATTTGGCAGCCGGGCTCTGCGAGAGAGAGATACACAGTGTTGCCCCTTTACGAACCAAAGCTTTTGGGGAAAGCGAATGTCTGTGTGGCAGCGAATGCAGTTCCAAGGGACAGTGAAAACCAGCTACAGCATTCCGTGCTGGCAGCTTTCGTGTGGGCGCAATCGCTGGACGTTTCGAATTTGGCAGCCGGGCTCTGCGAGAGAGAGATACACAGTGTTGCCCCTTTACCAAGCCAAGCTTTTGGGGAAAGCGAATGTCTGTGTGGCAGCGAATGCAGTTCCAAGGGACAGTGAAAACCAGCTACAGCATTCCGTGCTGGCAGCTTTCGTGTGGGCGCAATCGCTGGACGTTTCCAATTTGGCAGCCGGGCTCTGCGAGAGAGAGATACACAGTGTTGCCCCTTTACGAACCAAAACTTTTGGGGACAGCGAATGTCTGTGTGGCAGCGAATGCAGTTCCAAGGGACAGTGAAAACCAGCTACAGCATTCCGTGCTGGCAGCTTTCGTGTGGGCGCAATCGCTGGACGTTTCCAATTTGGCAGCCGGGCTCTGCGAGAGAGAGATACACAGTGTTGCCCCTTTACCAAGCCAAGCTTTTGGGGAAAGCGAATGTCTGTGTGGCAGCGAATGCAGTTCCAAGGGACAGTGAAAACCAGCTACAGCATTCCGTGCTGGCAGCTTTCGTGTGGGCGCAATCGCTGGACGTTTCCAATTTGGCAGCCGGGCTCTGCGAGAGAGAGATACACAGTGTTGCCCCTTTACCAAGCCAAGCTTTTGGGGAAAGCGAATGTCTGTGTGGCAGCGAATGCAGTTCCAAGGGACAGTGAAAACCAGCTACAGCATTCCGTGCTGGCAGCTTTCGTGTGGGCGCAATCGCTGGACGTTTCCAATTTGGCAGCCGGGCTCTGCGAGAGAGAGATACACAGTGTTGCCCCTTTACCAAGCCAAGCTTTTGGGGAAAGCGAATGTCTGTGTGGCAGCGAATGCAGTTCCAAGGGACAGTGAAAACCAGCTACAGCATTCCGTGCTGGCAGCTTTCGTGTGGGCGCAATCGCTGGACGTTTCCAATTTGGCAGCCGGGCTCTGCGAGAGAGAGATACACAGTGTTGCCCCTTTACGAACCAAAGCTTTTGGGGAAAGCGAATGTCTGTGTGGCAGCGAATGCAGTTCCAAGGGACAGTGAAAACCAGCTACAGCATTCCGTGCTGGCAGCTTTCGTGTGGGCGCAATCGCTGGACGTTTCCAATTTGGCAGCCGGGCTCTGCGAGAGAGAGATACACAGTGTTGCCCCTTTACCAAGCCAAGCTTTTGGGGAAAGCGAATGTCTGTGTGGCAGCGAATGCAGTTCCAAGGGACAGTGAAAACCAGCTACAGCATTCCGTGCTGGCAGCTTTCGTGTGGGCGCAATCGCTGGACGTTTCGAATTTGGCAGCCGGGCTCTGCGAGAGAGAGATACACAGTGTTGCCCCTTTACCAAGCCAAGCTTTTGGGGAAAGCGAATGTCTGTGTGGCAGCGAATGCAGTTCCAAGGGACAGTGAAAACCAGCTACAGCATTCCGTGCTGGCAGCTTTCGTGTGGGCGCAATCGCTGGACGTTTCCAATTTGGCAGCCGGGCTCTGCGAGAGAGAGATACACAGTGTTGCCCCTTTACGAACCAAAGCTTTTGGGGAAAGCGAATGTCTGTGTGGCAGTGAATGCAGTTCCAAGGGACAGTGAAAACCAGCTACAGCATTCCGTGCTGGCAGCTTTCGTGTGGGCGCAATCGCTGGACGTTTCCAATTTGGCAGCCGGGCTCTGCGAGAGAGAGATACACAGTGTTGCCCCTTTACCAAGCCAAGCTTTTGGGGAAAGCGAATGTCTGTGTGGCAGCGAATGCAGTTCCAAGGGACAGTGAAAACCAGCTACAGCATTCCGTGCTGGCAGCTTTCGTGTGGGCGCAATCGCTGGACGTTTCCAATTTGGCAGCCGGGCTCTGCGAGAGAGAGATACACAGTGTTGCCCCTTTACCAAGCCAAGCTTTTGGGGAAAGCGAATGTCTGTGTGGCAGCGAATGCAGTTCCAAGGGACAGTGAAAACCAGCTACAGCATTCCGTGCTGGCAGCTTTCGTGTGGGCGCAATCGCTGGACGTTTCCAATTTGGCAGCCGGGCTCTGCGAGAGAGAGATACACAGTGTTGCCCCTTTACCAAGCCAAGCTTTTGGGGAAAGCGAATGTCTGTGTGGCAGCGAATGCAGTTCCAAGGGACAGTGAAAACCAGCTACAGCATTCCGTGCTGGCAGCTTTCCTGTGGGCGCAATCGCTGGACGTTTCCAATTTGGCAGCCGGGCTCTGCGAGAGAGAGATACACAGTGTTGCCCCTTTATGAACCAAAGCTTTTGGGGAAACCGAATGTCTGTGTGGCAGCGAATGCAGTTCCAAGGGACAGTGAAAACCAGCTACAGCATTCCGTGCTGGCAGCTTTCGTGTGGGCGCAATCGCTGGACGTTTCCAATTTGGCAGCCGGGCTCTGCGAGAGAGAGATACACAGTGTTGCCCCTTTACCAAGCCAAGCTTTTGGGGAAAGCGAATGTCTGTGTGGCAGCGAATGCAGTTCCAAGGGACAGTGAAAACCAGCTACAGCATTCCGTGCTGGCAGCTTTCGTGTGGGCGCAATCGCTGGACGTTTCGAATTTGGCAGCCGGGCTCTGCGAGAGAGAGATACACAGTGTTGCCCCTTTACCAAGCCAAGCTTTTGGGGAAAGCGAATGTCTGTGTGGCAGCGAATGCAGTTCCAAGGGACAGTGAAAACCAGCTACAGCATTGCGTGCTGGCAGCTTTCGTGTGGGCGCAATCGCTGGACGTTTCCAATTTGGCAGCCGGGCTCTGCGAGAGAGAGATACACAGTGTTGCCCCTTTACCAAGCCAAGCTTTTGGGGAAAGCGAATGTCTGTGTGGCAGCGAATGCAGTTCCAAGGGACAGTGAAAACCAGCTACAGCATTCCGTGCTGGCAGCTTTCGTGTGGGCGCAATCGCTGGACGTTTCCAATTTGGCAGCCGGGCTCTGCGAGAGAGAGATACACAGTGTTGCCCCTTTACCAAGCCAAGCTTTTGGGGAAAGCGAATGTCTGTGTGGCAGCGAATGCAGTTCCAAGGGACAGTGAAAACCAGCTACAGCATTCCGTGCTGGCAGCTTTCGTGTGGGCGCAATCGCTGGACGTTTCCAATTTGGCAGCCGGGCTCTGCGAGAGAGAGATACACAGTGTTGCCCCTTTACGAACCAAAGATTTTGGGGAAAGCGAATGTCTGTGTGGCAGCGAATGCAGTTCCAAGGGACAGTGAAAACCAGCTACAGCATTCCGTGCTGGCAGCTTTCGTGTGGGCGCAATCGCTGGACGTTTCGAATTTGGCAGCCGGGCTCTGCGAGAGAGAGATACATAGTGTTGCCCCTTTACCAAGCCAAGCTTTTGGGGAAAGCGAATGTCTGTGTGGCAGCGAATGCAGTTCCAAGGGACAGTGAAAACCAGCTACAGCATTCCGTGCTGGCAGCTTTCGTGTGGGCGCAATCGCTGGACGTTTCCAATTTGGCAGCCGGGCTCTGCGAGAGAGAGATACACAGTGTTGCCCCTTTACCAAGCCAAGCTTTTGGGGAAAGCGAATGTCTGTGTGGCAGCGAATGCAGTTCCAAGGGACAGTGAAAACCAGCTACAGCATTCCGTGCTGGCAGCTTTCGTGTGGGCGCAATCGCTGGACGTTTCCAATTTGGCTGCCGGGCTCTGCGAGAGAGAGATACACAGTGTTGCCCCTTTACCAAGCCAAGCTTTTGGGGAAAGCGAATGTCTGTGTGGCAGCGAATGCAGTTCCAAGGGACAGTGAAAACCAGCTACAGCATTCCGTGCTGGCAGCTTTCGTGTGGGCGCAATCGCTGGACGTTTCGAATTTGGCAGCCGGGCTCTGCGAGAGAGAGATACACAGTGTTGCCCCTTTACCAAGCCAAGCTTTTGGGGAAAGCGAATGTCTGTGTGGCAGCGAATGCAGTTCCAAGGGACAGTGAAAAGCAGCTACAGCATTCCGTGCTGGCAGCTTTCGTGTGGGCGCAATCGCTGGACGTTTCGAATTTGGCAGCCGGGCTCTGCGAGAGAGAGATACACAGTGTTGCCCCTTTACCAAGCCAAGCTTTTGGGGAAAGCGAATGTCTGTGTGGCAGCGAATGCAGTTCCAAGGGACAGTGAAAACCAGCTACAGCATTCCGTGCTGGCAGCTTTCGTGTGGGCGCAATCGCTGGACGTTTCCAATTTGGCAGCCGGGCTCTGCGAGAGAGAGATACACAGTGTTGCCCCTTTATGAACCAAAGCTTTTGGGGAAAGCGAATGTCTGTGTGGCAGCGAATGCAGTTCCAAGGGACAGTGAAAACCAGCTACAGCATTCCGTGCTGGCAGCTTTCGTGTGGGCGCAATCGCTGGACGTTTCCAATTTGGCAGCCGGGCTCTGCGAGAGAGAGATACACAGTGTTGCCCCTTTACGAACCAAAGCTTTTGGGGAAAGCGAATGTCTGTGTGGCAGCGAATGCAGTTCCAAGGGACAGTGAAAACCAGCTACAGCATTCCGTGCTGGCAGCTTTCGTGTGGGCGCAATCGCTGGACGTTTCGAATTTGGCAGCCGGGCTCTGCGAGAGAGAGATACACAGTGTTGCCCCTTTACGAACCAAAGCTTTTGGGGAAAGCGAATGTCTGTGTGGCAGCGAATGCAGTTCCAAGGGACAGTGAAAACCAGCTACAGCATTCCGTGCTGGCAGCTTTCGTGTGGGCGCAATCGCTGGACGTTTCGAATTTGGCAGCCGGGCTCTGCGAGAGAGAGATACACAGTGTTGCCCCTTTACCAAGCCAAGCTTTTGGGGAAAGCGAATGTCTGTGTGGCAGCGAATGCAGTTCCAAGGGACAGTGAAAACCAGCTACAGCATTCCGTGCTGGCAGCTTTCGTGTGGGCGCAATCGCTGGACGTTTCCAATTTGGCAGCCGGGCTCTGCGAGAGAGAGATACACAGTGTTGCCCCTTTACCAAGCCAAGCTTTTGGGGAAAGCGAATGTCTGTGTGGCAGCGAATGCAGTTCCAAGGGACAGTGAAAACCAGCTACAGCATTCCGTGCTGGCAGCTTTCGTGTGGGCGCAATCGCTGGACGTTTCCAATTTGGCAGCCGGGCTCTGCGAGAGAGAGATACACAGTGTTGCCCCTTTACCAAGCCAAGCTTTTGGGGAAAGCGAATGTCTGTGTGGCAGCGAATGCAGTTCCAAGGGACAGTGAAAACCAGCTACAGCATTCCGTGCTGGCAGCTTTCGTGTGGGCGCAATCGCTGGACGTTTCCAATTTGGCAGCCGGGCTCTGCGAGAGAGAGATACACAGTGTTGCCCCTTTACCAAGCCAAGCTTTTGGGGAAAGCGAATGTCTGTGTGGCAGCGAATGCAGTTCCAAGGGACAGTGAAAACCAGCTACAGCATTCCGTGCTGGCAGCTTTCGTGTGGGCGCAATCGCTGGACGTTTCCAATTTGGCAGCCGGGCTCTGCGAGAGAGAGATACACAGTGTTGCCCCTTTACCAAGCCAAGCTTTTGGGGAAAGCGAATGTCTGTGTGGCAGCGAATGCAGTTCCAAGGGACAGTGAAAACCAGCTACAGCATTCCGTGCTGGCAGCTTTCATGTGGGCGCAATCGCTGGACGTTTCCAATTTGGCAGCCGGGCTCTGCGAGAGAGAGATACACAGTGTTGCCCCTTTACCAAGCCAAGCTTTTGGGGAAAGCGAATGTCTGTGTGGCAGCGAATGCAGTTCCAAGGGACAGTGAAAACCAGCTACAGCATTCCGTGCTGGCAGCTTTCGTGTGGGCGCAATCGCTGGACGTTTCGAATTTGGCAGCCGGGCTCTGCGAGAGAGAGATACACAGTGTTGCCCCTTTACGAACCAAAGCTTTTGGGGAAAGCGAATGTCTGTGTGGCAGCGAATGCAGTTCCAAGGGACAGTGAAAACCAGCTACAGCATTCCGTGCTGGCAGCTTTCGTGTGGGCGCAATCGCTGGACGTTTCGAATTTGGCAGCCGGGCTCTGCGAGAGAGAGATACACAGTGTTGCCCCTTTACCAAGCCAAGCTTTTGGGGAAAGCGAATGTCTGTGTGGCAGCGAATGCAGTTCCAAGGGACAGTGAAAACCAGCTACAGCATTCCGTGCTGGCAGCTTTCGTGTGGGCGCAATCGCTGGACGTTTCCAATTTGGCAGCCGGGCTCTGCGAGAGAGAGATACACAGTGTTGCCCCTTTACCAAGCCAAGCTTTTGGGGAAAGCGAATGTCTGTGTGGCAGCGAATGCAGTTCCAAGGGACAGTGAAAAGCAGCTACAGCATTCCGTGCTGGCAGCTTTCGTGTGGGCGCAATCGCTGGACGTTTCCAATTTGGCAGCCGGGCTCTGCGAGAGAGAGATACACAGTGTTGCCCCTTTACCAAGCCAAGCTTTTGGGGAAAGCGAATGTCTGTGTGGCAGCGAATGCAGTTCCAAGGGACAGTGAAAACCAGCTACAGCATTCCGTGCTGGCAGCTTTCGTGTGGGCGCAATCGCTGGACGTTTCCAATTTGGCAGCCGGGCTCTGCGAGAGAGAGATACACAGTGTTGCCCCTTTACGAACCAAAGCTTTTGGGGAAAGCGAATGTCTGTGTGGCAGCGAATGCAGTTCCAAGGGACAGTGAAAACCAGCTACAGCATTCCGTGCTGGCAGCTTTCGTGTGGGCGCAATCGCTGGACGTTTCCAATTTGGCAGCCGGGCTCTGCGAGAGAGAGATACACAGTGTTGCCCCTTTACCAAGCCAAGCTTTTGGGGAAAGCGAATGTCTGTGTGGCAGCGAATGCAGTTCCAAGGGACAGTGAAAACCAGCTAGAGCATTCCGTGCTGGCAGCTTTCGTGTGGGCGCAATCGCTGGACGTTTCCAATTTGGCAGCCGGGCTCTGCGAGAGAGAGATACACAGTGTTGCCCCTTTACCAAGCCAAGCTTTTGGGGAAAGCGAATGTCTGTGTGGCAGCGAATGCAGTTCCAAGGGACAGTGAAAACCAGCTACAGCATTCCGTGCTGGCAGCTTTCGTGTGGGCGCAATCGCTGGACGTTTCCAATTTGGCAGCCGGGCTCTGCGAGAGAGAGATACACAGTGTTGCCCCTTTACCAAGCCAAGCTTTTGGGGAAAGCGAATGTCTGTGTGGCAGCGAATGCAGTTCCAAGGGACAGTGAAAACCAGCTACAGCATTCCGTGCTGGCAGCTTTCGTGTGGGCGCAATCGCTGGACGTTTCCAATTTGGCAGCCGGGCTCTGCGAGAGAGAGATACACAGTGTTGCCCCTTTACCAAGCCAAGCTTTTGGGGAAAGCGAATGTCTGTGTGGCAGCGAATGCAGTTCCAAGGGACAGTGAAAACCAGCTACAGCATTCCGTGCTGGCAGCTTTCGTGTGGGCGCAATCGCTGGACGTTTCCAATTTGGCGGCCGGGCTCTGCGAGAGAGAGATACACAGTGTTGCCCCTTTACCAAGCCAAGCTTTTGGGGAAAGCGAATGTCTGTGTGGCAGCGAATGCAGTTCCAAGGGACAGTGAAAACCAGCTACAGCATTCCGTGCTGGCAGATTTCGTGTGGGCGCAATCGCTGGACGTTTCGAATTTGGCAGCCGGGCTCTGCGAGAGAGAGATACACAGTGTTGCCCCTTTACGAACCAAAGCTTTTGGGGAAAGCGAATGTCTGTGTGGCAGCGAATGCAGTTCCAAGGGACAGTGAAAACCAGCTACAGCATTCCGTGCTGGCAGCTTTCGTGTGGGCGCAATCGCTGGACGTTTCGAATTTGGCAGCCGGGCTCTGCGAGAGAGAGATACACAGTGTTGCCCCTTTACCAAGCCAAGCTTTTGGGGAAAGCGAATGTCTGTGTGGCAGCGAATGCAGTTCCAAGGGACAGTGAAAACCAGCTACACCATTCCGTGCTGGCAGCTTTCGTGTGGGCGCAATCGCTGGACGTTTCCAATTTGGCAGCCGGGCTCTGCGAGAGAGAGATACACAGTGTTGCCCCTTTACGAACCAAAACTTTTGGGGAAAGCGAATGTCTGTGTGGCAGCGAATGCAGTTCCAAGGGACAGTGAAAACCAGCTACAGCATTCCGTGCTGGCAGCTTTCGTGTGGGCGCAATCGCTGGACGTTTCCAATTTGGCAGCCGGGCTCTGCGAGAGAGAGATACACAGTGTTGCCCCTTTACGAACCAAAGCTTTTGGGGAAAGCGAATGTCTGTGTGGCAGCGAATGCAGTTCCAAGGGACAGTGAAAACCAGCTACAGCATTCCGTGCTGGCAGCTTTCGTGTGGGTGCAATCGCTGGACGTTTCGAATTTGGCAGCCGGGCTCTGCGAGAGAGAGATACACAGTGTTGCCCCTTTACGAACCAAAACTTTTGGGGAAAGCGAATGTCTGTGTGGCAGCGAATGCAGTTCCAAGGGACAGTGAAAACCAGCTACAGCATTCCGTGCTGGCAGCTTTCGTGTGGGCGCAATCGCTGGACGTTTCCAATTTGGCAGCCGGGCTCTGCGAGAGAGAGATACACAGTGTTGCCCCTTTACGAACCAAAGCTTTTGGGGAAAGCGAATGTCTGTGTGGCAGCGAATGCAGTTCCAAGGGACAGTGAAAAGCAGCTACAGCATTCCGTGCTGGCAGCTTTCGTGTGGGCGCAATCGCTGGACGTTTCGAATTTGGCAGCCGGGCTCTGCGAGAGAGAGATACACAGTGTTGCCCCTTTACCAAGCCAAGCTTTTGGGGAAAGCGAATGTCTGTGTGGCAGCGAATGCAGTTCCAAGGGACAGTGAAAACCAGCTACAGCATTCCGTGCTGGCAGCTTTCGTGTGGGCGCAATCGCTGGACGTTTCGAATTTGGCAGCCGGGCTCTGCGAGAGAGAGATACACAGTGTTGCCCCTTTACCAAGCCAAGCTTTTGGGGAAAGCGAATGTCTGTGTGGCAGCGAATGCAGTTCCAAGGGACAGTGAAAACCAGCTACAGCATTCCGTGCTGGCAGCTTTCGTGTGGGCGCAATCGCTGGACGTTTCCAATTTGGCAGCCGGGCTCTGCGAGAGAGAGATACACAGTGTTGCCCCTTTACCAAGCCAAGCTTTTGGGGAAAGCGAATGTCTGTGTGGCAGCGAATGCAGTTCCAAGGGACAGTGAAAACCAGCTACAGCATTCCGTGCTGGCAGCTTTCGTGTGGGCGCAATCGCTGGACGTTTCCAATTTGGCAGCCGGGCTCTGCGAGAGAGAGATGCACAGTGTTGCCCCTTTACCAAGCCAAGCTTTTGGGGAAAGCGAATGTCTGTGTGGCAGCGAATGCAGTTCCAAGGGACAGTGAAAACCAGCTACAGCATTCCGTGCTGGCAGCTTTCGTGTGGGCGCAATCGCTGGACGTTTCGAATTCGGCAGCCGGGCTCTGCGTGAGAGAGATGCACAGTGTTGCCCCTTTACCAAGCCAAGCTTTTGGGGAAAGCGAATGTCTGTGTGGCAGCGAATGCAGTTCCAAGGGACAGTGAAAACCAGCTACAGCATTCCGTGCTGGCAGCTTTCGTGTGGGCGCAATCGCTGGACGTTTCGAATTCGGCAGCCGGGCTCTGCGTGAAAGAGATGCACAGTGTTGCCCCTTTACCAAGCCAAGCTTTTGGGGAAAGCGAATGTCTGTGTGGCAGCGAATGCAGTTCCAAGGGACAGTGAAAACCAGCTACAGCATTCCGTGCTGGCAGCTTTCGTGTGGGCGCAATCGCTGGACGTTTCCAATTTGGCAGCCGGGCTCTGCGAGAGAGAGATACACAGTGTTGCCCCTTTACCAAGCCAAGCTTTTGGGGAAAGCGAATGTCTGTGTGGCAGCGAATGCAGTTCCAAGGGACAGTGAAAACCAGCTACAGCATTCCGTGCTGGCAGCTTTCGTGTGGGCGCAATCGCTGGACGTTTCGAATTTGGCAGCCGGGCTCTGCGAGAGAGAGATACACAGTGTTGCCCCTTTACGAACCAAAGCTTTTGGGGAAAGCGAATGTCTGTGTGGCAGCGAATGCAGTTCCAAGGGACAGTGAAAACCAGCTACAGCATTCCGTGCTGGCAGGTTTCGTGTGGGCGCAATCGCTGCACGTTTCCAATTTGGCAGCCGGGCTCTGCGAGAGAGAGATACACAGTGTTGCCCCTTTACCAAGCCAAGCTTTTGGGGAAAGCGAATGTCTGTGTGGCAGCGAATGCAGTTCCAAGGGACAGTGAAAACCAGCTACAGCATTCCGTGCTGGCAGCTTTCGTGTGGGCGCAATCGCTGGACGTTTCCAATTTGGCAGCCGGGCTCTGCGAGAGAGAGATACACAGTGTTGCCCCTTTACCAAGCCAAGCTTTTGGGGAAAGCGAATGTCTGTGTGGCAGCGAATGCAGTTCCAAGGGACAGTGAAAACCAGCTACAGCATTCCGTGCTGGCAGCTTTCGTGTGGGCGCAATCGCTGGACGTTTCGAATTTGGCAGCCGGGCTCTGCGAGAGAGAGATACACAGTGTTGCCCCTTTACGAACCAAAGCTTTTGGGGAAAGCGAATGTCTGTGTGGCAGCGAATGCAGTTCCAAGGGACAGTGAAAACCAGCTACAGCATTCCGTGCTGGCAGCTTTCGTGTGGGCGCAATCGCTGGACGTTTCGAATTTGGCAGCCGGGCTCTGCGAGAGAGAGATACACAGTGTTGCCCCTTTACCAAGCCAAGCTTTTGGGGAAAGCGAATGTCTGTGTGGCAGCGAATGCAGTTCCAAGGGACAGTGAAAACCAGCTACAGCATTCCGTGCTGGCAGCTTTCGTGTGGGCGCAATCGCTGGACGTTTCGAATTTGGCAGCCGGGCTCTGCGAGAGAGAGATACACAGTGTTGCCCCTTTACCAAGCCAAGCTTTTGGGGAAAGCGAATGTCTGTGTGGCAGCGAATGCAGTTCCAAGGGACAGTGAAAACCAGCTACAGCATTCCGTGCTGGCAGCTTTCGTGTGGGCGCAATCGCTGGACGTTTCCAATTTGGCAGCCGGGCTCTGCGAGAGAGAGATACACAGTGTTGTCCCTTTACCAAGCCAAGCTTTTGGGGAAAGCGAATGTCTGTGTGGCAGCGAATGCAGTTCCAAGGGACAGTGAAAACCAGCTACAGCATTCCGTGCTGGCAGCTTTCGTGTGGGCGCAATCGCTGGACGTTTCCAATTTGGCAGCCGGGCTCTGCGAGAGAGAGATACACAGTGTTGCCCCTTTACGAACCAAAGCTTTTGGGGAAAGCGAATGTCTGTGTGGCAGCGAATGCAGTTCCAAGGGACAGTGAAAACCAGCTACAGCATTCCGTGCTGGCAGCTTTCGTGTGGGCGCAATCGCTGGACGTTTCCAATTTGGCAGCCGGGCTCTGCGAGAGAGAGATACACAGTGTTGCCCCTTTACCAAGCCAAGCTTTTGGGGAAAGCGAATGTCTGTGTGGCAGCGAATGCAGTTCCAAGGGACAGTGAAAACCAGCTAGAGCATTCCGTGCTGGCAGCTTTCGTGTGGGCGCAATCGCTGGACGTTTCCAATTTGGCAGCCGGGCTCTGCGAGAGAGAGATACACAGTGTTGCCCCTTTACCAAGCCAAGCTTTTGGGGAAAGCGAATGTCTGTGTGGCAGCGAATGCAGTTCCAAGGGACAGTGAAAACCAGCTACAGCATTCCGTGCTGGCAGCTTTCGTGTGGGCGCAATCGCTGGACGTTTCCAATTTGGCAGCCGGGCTCTGCGAGAGAGAGATACACAGTGTTGCCCCTTTACCAAGCCAAGCTTTTGGGGAAAGCGAATGTCTGTGTGGCAGCGAATGCAGTTCCAAGGGACAGTGAAAACCAGCTACAGCATTCCGTGCTGGCAGCTTTCGTGTGGGCGCAATCGCTGGACGTTTCCAATTTGGCAGCCGGGCTCTGCGAGAGAGAGATACACAGTGTTGCCCCTTTACCAAGCCAAGCTTTTGGGGAAAGCGAATGTCTGTGTGGCAGCGAATGCAGTTCCAAGGGACAGTGAAAACCAGCTACAGCATTCCGTGCTGGCAGCTTTCGTGTGGGCGCAATCGCTGGACGTTTCCAATTTGGCGGCCGGGCTCTGCGAGAGAGAGATACACAGTGTTGCCCCTTTACCAAGCCAAGCTTTTGGGGAAAGCGAATGTCTGTGTGGCAGCGAATGCAGTTCCAAGGGACAGTGAAAACCAGCTACAGCATTCCGTGCTGGCAGATTTCGTGTGGGCGCAATCGCTGGACGTTTCGAATTTGGCAGCCGGGCTCTGCGAGAGAGAGATACACAGTGTTGCCCCTTTACGAACCAAAGCTTTTGGGGAAAGCGAATGTCTGTGTGGCAGCGAATGCAGTTCCAAGGGACAGTGAAAACCAGCTACAGCATTCCGTGCTGGCAGCTTTCGTGTGGGCGCAATCGCTGGACGTTTCGAATTTGGCAGCCGGGCTCTGCGAGAGAGAGATACACAGTGTTGCCCCTTTACCAAGCCAAGCTTTTGGGGAAAGCGAATGTCTGTGTGGCAGCGAATGCAGTTCCAAGGGACAGTGAAAACCAGCTACACCATTCCGTGCTGGCAGCTTTCGTGTGGGCGCAATCGCTGGACGTTTCCAATTTGGCAGCCAGGCTCTGCGAGAGAGAGATACACAGTGTTGCCCCTTTACGAACCAAAACTTTTGGGGAAAGCGAATGTCTGTGTGGCAGCGAATGCAGTTCCAAGGGACAGTGAAAACCAGCTACAGCATTCCGTGCTGGCAGATTTCGTGTGGGTGCAATCGCTGGACGTTTCGAATTTGGCAGCCGGGCTCTGCGAGAGAGAGATACACAGTGTTGCCCCTTTACGAACCAAAACTTTTGGGGAAAGCGAATGTCTGTGTGGCAGCGAATGCAGTTCCAAGGGACAGTGAAAACCAGCTACAGCATTCCGTGCTGGCAGCTTTCGTGTGGGCGCAATCGCTGGACGTTTCCAATTTGGCAGCCGGGCTCTGCGAGAGAGAGATACACAGTGTTGCCCCTTTACGAACCAAAGCTTTTGGGGAAAGCGAATGTCTGTGTGGCAGCGAATGCAGTTCCAAGGGACAGTGAAAACCAGCTACAGCATTCCGTGCTGGCAGCTTTCGTGTGGGTGCAATCGCTGGACGTTTCGAATTTGGCAGCCGGGCTCTGCGAGAGAGAGATACACAGTGTTGCCCCTTTACGAACCAAAACTTTTGGGGAAAGCGAATGTCTGTGTGGCAGCGAATGCAGTTCCAAGGGACAGTGAAAACCAGCTACAGCATTCCGTGCTGGCAGCTTTCGTGTGGGCGCAATCGCTGGACGTTTCCAATTTGGCAGCCGGGCTCTGCGAGAGAGAGATACACAGTGTTGCCCCTTTACGAACCAAAGCTTTTGGGGAAAGCGAATGTCTGTGTGGCAGCGAATGCAGTTCCAAGGGACAGTGAAAAGCAGCTACAGCATTCCGTGCTGGCAGCTTTCGTGTGGGCGCAATCGCTGGACGTTTCGAATTTGGCAGCCGGGCTCTGCGAGAGAGAGATACACAGTGTTGCCCCTTTACCAAGCCAAGCTTTTGGGGAAAGCGAATGTCTGTGTGGCAGCGAATGCAGTTCCAAGGGACAGTGAAAACCAGCTACAGCATTCCGTGCTGGCAGCTTTCGTGTGGGCGCAATCGCTGGACGTTTCGAATTTGGCAGCCGGGCTCTGCGAGAGAGAGATACACAGTGTTGCCCCTTTACCAAGCCAAGCTTTTGGGGAAAGCGAATGTCTGTGTGGCAGCGAATGCAGTTCCAAGGGACAGTGAAAACCAGCTACAGCATTCCGTGCTGGCAGCTTTCGTGTGGGCGCAATCGCTGGACGTTTCCAATTTGGCAGCCGGGCTCTGCGAGAGAGAGATGCACAGTGTTGCCCCTTTACCAAGCCAAGCTTTTGGGGAAAGCGAATGTCTGTGTGGCAGCGAATGCAGTTCCAAGGGACAGTGAAAACCAGCTACAGCATTCCGTGCTGGCAGCTTTCGTGTGGGCGCAATCGCTGGACGTTTCGAATTCGGCAGCCGGGCTCTGCGTGAGAGAGATGCACAGTGTTGCCCCTTTACCAAGCCAAGCTTTTGGGGAAAGCGAATGTCTGTGTGGCAGCGAATGCAGTTCCAAGGGACAGTGAAAACCAGCTACAGCATTCCGTGCTGGCAGCTTTCGTGTGGGCGCAATCGCTGGACGTTTCGAATTCGGCAGCCGGGCTCTGCGTGAGAGAGATGCACAGTGTTGCCCCTTTACCAAGCCAAGCTTTTGGGGAAAGCGAATGTCTGTGTGGCAGCGAATGCAGTTCCAAGGGACAGTGAAAACCAGCTACAGCATTCCGTGCTGGCAGCTTTCGTGTGGGCGCAATCGCTGGACGTTTCCAATTTGGCAGCCGGGCTCTGCGAGAGAGAGATACACAGTGTTGCCCCTTTACCAAGCCAAGCTTTTGGGGAAAGCGAATGTCTGTGTGGCAGCGAATGCAGTTCCAAGGGACAGTGAAAACCAGCTACAGCATTCCGTGCTGGCAGATTTCGTGTGGGCGCAATCGCTGGACGTTTCGAATTTGGCAGCCGGGCTCTGCGAGAGAGAGATACACAGTGTTGCCCCTTTACGAACCAAAGCTTTTGGGGAAAGCGAATGTCTGTGTGGCAGCGAATGCAGTTCCAAGGGACAGTGAAAACCAGCTACAGCATTCCGTGCTGGCAGGTTTCGTGTGGGCGCAATCGCTGCACGTTTCCAATTTGGCAGCCGGGCTCTGCGAGAGAGAGATACACAGTGTTGCCCCTTTACCAAGCCAAGCTTTTGGGGAAAGCGAATGTCTGTGTGGCAGCGAATGCAGTTCCAAGGGACAGTGAAAACCAGCTACAGCATTCCGTGCTGGCAGCTTTCGTGTGGGCGCAATCGCTGGACGTTTCCAATTTGGCAGCCGGGCTCTGCGAGAGAGAGATACACAGTGCCCCTTTACGAACCAAAACTTTTGGGGAAAGCGAATGTCTGTGTGGCAGCGAATGCAGTTCCAAGGGACAGTGAAAACCAGCTACAGCATTCCGTGCTGGCAGCTTTCGTGTGGGCGCAATCGCTGGACGTTTCCAATTTGGCAGCCGGGCTCTGCGAGAGAGAGATACACAGTGTTGCCCCTTTACCAAGCCAAGCTTTTGGGGAAAGCGAATGTCTGTGTGGCAGCGAATGCAGTTCCAAGGGACAGTGAAAACCAGCTACAGCATTCCGTGCTGGCAGCTTTCGTGTGGGCGCAATCGCTGGACGTTTCCAATTTGGCAGCCGGGCTCTGCGAGAGAGAGATACACAGTGTTGCCCCTTTACCAAGCCAAGCTTTTGGGGAAAGCGAATGTCTGTGTGGCAGCGAATGCAGTTCCAAGGGACAGTGAAAACCAGCTACAGCATTCCGTGCTGGCAGCTTTCGTGTGGGCGCAATCGCTGGACGTTTCGAATTTGGCAGCCGGGCTCTGCGAGAGAGAGATACACAGTGTTGCCCCTTTACGAACCAAAGCTTTTGGGGAAAGCGAATGTCTGTGTGGCAGCGAATGCAGTTCCAAGGGACAGTGAAAACCAGCTACAGCATTCCGTGCTGGCAGGTTTCGTGTGGGCGCAATCGCTGCACGTTTCCAATTTGGCAGCCGGGCTCTGCGAGAGAGAGATACACAGTGTTGCCCCTTTACCAAGCCAAGCTTTTGGGGAAAGCGAATGTCTGTGTGGCAGCGAATGCAGTTCCAAGGGACAGTGAAAACCAGCTACAGCATTCCGTGCTGGCAGCTTTCGTGTGGGCGCAATCGCTGGACGTTTCCAATTTGGCAGCCGGGCTCTGCGAGAGAGAGATACACAGTGCCCCTTTACGAACCAAAACTTTTGGGGAAAGCGAATGTCTGTGTGGCAGCGAATGCAGTTCCAAGGGACAGTGAAAACCAGCTACAGCATTCCGTGCTGGCAGCTTTCGTGTGGGCGCAATCGCTGGACGTTTCCAATTTGGCAGCCGGGCTCTGCGAGAGAGAGATACACAGTGTTGCCCCTTTACCAAGCCAAGCTTTTGGGGAAAGCGAATGTCTGTGTGGCAGCGAATGCAGTTCCAAGGGACAGTGAAAACCAGCTACAGCATTCCGTGCTGGCAGCTTTCGTGTGGGCGCAATCGCTGGACGTTTCCAATTTGGCAGCCGGGCTCTGCGAGAGAGAGATACACAGTGTTGCCCCTTTACCAAGCCAAGCTTTTGGGGAAAGCGAATGTCTGTGTGGCAGCGAATGCAGTTCCAAGGGACAGTGAAAACCAGCTACAGCATTCCGTGCTGGCAGCTTTCGTGTGGGCGCAATCGCTGGACGTTTCCAATTTGGCAGCCGGGCTCTGCGAGAGAGAGATACACAGTGTTGCCCCTTTACCAAGCCAAGCTTTTGGGGAAAGCGAATGTCTGTGTGGCAGCGAATGCAGTTCCAAGGGACAGTGAAAACCAGCTACAGCATTCCGTGCTGGCAGCTTTCGTGTGGGCGCAATCGCTGCACGTTTCCAATTTGGCAGCCGGGCTCTGCGAGAGAGAGATACACAGTGTTGCCCCTTTACCAAGCCAAGCTTTTGGGGAAAGCGAATGTCTGTGTGGCAGCGAATGCAGTTCCAAGGGACAGTGAAAACCAGCTACAGCATTCCGTGCTGGCAGCTTTCGTGTGGGTGCAATCGCTGGACGTTTCCAATTTGGCAGCCGGGCTCTGCGAGAGAGAGATACACAGTGTTGCCCCTTTACCAAGCCAAGCTTTTGGGGAAAGCGAATGTCTGTGTGGCAGCGAATGCAGTTCCAAGGGACAGTGAAAACCAGCTACAGCATTCCGTGCTGGCAGCTTTCGTGTGGGCGCAATCGCTGGACGTTTCGAATTTGGCAGCCGGGCTCTGCGAGAGAGAGATACACAGTGTTGCCCCTTTACCAAGCCAAGCTTTTGGGGAAAGCGAATGTCTGTGTGGCAGCGAATGCAGTTCCAAGGGACAGTGAAAACCAGCTACAGCATTCCGTGCTGGCAGCTTTCGTGTCAGCGCAATCGCTGGACGTTTCCAATTTGGCAGCCGGGCTCTGCGAGAGAGAGATACACAGTGTTGCCCCTTTACCAAGCCAAGCTTTTGGGGAAAGCGAATGTCTGTGTGGCAGCGAATGCAGTTCCAAGGGACAGTGAAAACCAGCTACAGCATTCCGTGCTGGCAGCTTTCGTGTGGGCGCAATCGCTGGACGTTTCCAATTTGGCAGCCGGGCTCTGCGAGAGAGAGATACACAGTGTTGCCCCTTTACCAAGCCAAGCTTTTGGGGAAAGCGAATGTTTGTGTGGCAGCGAATGCAGTTCCAAGGGACAGTGAAAACCAGCTACAGCATTCCGTGCTGGCAGCTTTCGTGTGGGCGCAATCGCTGGACGTTTCCAATTTGGCAGCCGGGCTCTGCGAGAGAGAGATACACAGTGTTGCCCCTTTACGAACCAAAGCTTTTGGGGAAAGCGAATGTCTGTGTGGCAGCGAATGCAGTTCCAAGGGACAGTGAAAAGCAGCTACAGCATTCCGTGCTGGCAGCTTTCGTGTGGGCGCAATCGCTGGACGTTTCGAATTTGGCAGCCGGGCTCTGCGAGAGAGAGATACACAGTGTTGCCCCTTTACCAAGCCAAGCTTTTGGGGAAAGCGAATGTCTGTGTGGCAGCGAATGCAGTTCCAAGGGACAGTGAAAACCAGCTACAGCATTCCGTGCTGGCAGCTTTCGTGTCAGCGCAATCGCTGGACGTTTCCAATTTGGCAGCCGGGCTCTGCGAGAGAGAGATACACAGTGTTGCCCCTTTACCAAGCCAAGCTTTTGGGGAAAGCGAATGTCTGTGTGGCAGCGAATGCAGTTCCAAGGGACAGTGAAAACCAGCTACAGCATTCCGTGCTGGCAGCTTTCGTGTGGGCGCAATCGCTGGACGTTTCCAATTTGGCAGCCGGGCTCTGCGAGAGAGAGATACACAGTGTTGCCCCTTTACGAACCAAAGCTTTTGGGGAAAGCGAATGTCTGTGTGGCAGCGAATGCAGTTCCAAGGGACAGTGAAAACCAGCTACAGCATTCCGTGCTGGCAGCTTTCGTGTGGGCGCAATCGCTGGACGTTTCGAATTTGGCAGCCGGGCTCTGCGAGAGAGAGATACACAGTGTTGCCCCTTTACCAAGCCAAGCTTTTGGGGAAAGCGAATGTCTGTGTGGCAGCGAATGCAGTTCCAAGGGACAGTGAAAACCAGCTACAGCATTCCGTGCTGGCAGCTTTCGTGTGGGCGCAATCGCTGGACGTTTCGAATTTGGCAGCCGGGCTCTGCGAGAGAGAGATACACAGTGTTGCCCCTTTACCAAGCCAAGCTTTTGGGGAAAGCGAATGTCTGTGTGGCAGCGAATGCAGTTCCAAGGGACAGTGAAAACCAGCTATAGCATTCAGTGCTGGCAGCTTTCATGTCAGCGCAATCGCTGGACGTTTCCAATTTGGCGGCCGGGCTCTGCGAGAGAGAGATACACAGTGTTGCCCCTTTACCAAGCCAAGCTTTTGGGGAAAGCGAATGTCTGTGTGGCAGCGAATGCAGTTCCAAGGGACAGTGAAAACCAGCTACAGCATTCCGTGCTGGCAGCTTTCGTGTGGGCGCAATCGCTGGACGTTTCCAATTTGGCAGCCGGGCTCTGCGAGAGAGAGATACACAGTGTTGCCCCTTTACGAACCAAAGCTTTTGGGGAAAGCGAATGTCTGTGTGGCAGCGAATGCAGTTCCAAGGGACAGTGAAAACCAGCTACAGCATTCCGTGCTGGCAGGTTTCGTGTGGGCGCAATCGCTGCACGTTTCCAATTTGGCAGCCGGGCTCTGCGAGAGAGAGATACACAGTGTTGCCCCTTTACCAAGCCAAGCTTTTGGGGAAAGCGAATGTCTGTGTGGCAGCGAATGCAGTTCCAAGGGACAGTGAAAACCAGCTACAGCATTCCGTGCTGGCAGCTTTCGTGTGGGCGCAATCGCTGGACGTTTCCAATTTGGCAGCCGGGCTCTGCGAGAGAGAGATACACAGTGTTGCCCCTTTACCAAGCCAAGCTTTTGGGGAAAGCGAATGTCTGTGTGGCAGCGAATGCAGTTCCAAGGGACAGTGAAAACCAGCTACAGCATTCCGTGCTGGCAGCTTTCGTGTGGGCGCAATCGCTGGACGTTTCCAATTTGGCAGCCGGGCTCTGCGAGAGAGAGATACACAGTGTTGCCCCTTTACCAAGCCAAGCTTTTGGGGAAAGCGAATGTCTGTGTGGCAGCGAATGCAGTTCCAAGGGACAGTGAAAACCAGCTACAGCATTCCGTGCTGGCAGCTTTCGTGTGGGTGCAATAGCTGGACGTTTCAAATTTGGCAGCCGGGCTCTGCGAGAGAGAGATACACAGTGTTGCCCCTTTACCAAGCCAAGCTTTTGGGGAAAGCGAATGTCTGTGTGGCAGCGAATGCAGTTCCAAGGGACAGTGAAAACCAGCTACAGCATTCCGTGCTGGCAGCTTTCGTGTGGGCGCAATCGCTGGACGTTTCCAATTTGGCGGCCGGGCTCTGCGAGAGAGAGATACACAGTGTTGCCCCTTTACCAAGCCAAGCTTTTGGGGAAAGCGAATGTCTGTGTGGCAGCGAATGCAGTTCCAAGGGACAGTGAAAACCAGCTACAGCATTCCGTGCTGGCAGCTTTCGTGTGGGCGCAATCGCTGGACGTTTCCAATTTGGCAGCCGGGCTCTGCGAGAGAGAGATACACAGTGTTGCCCCTTTACGAACCAAAGCTTTTGGGGAAAGCGAATGTCTGTGTGGCAGCGAATGCAGTTCCAAGGGACAGTGAAAAGCAGCTACAGCATTCCGTGCTGGCAGCTTTCGTGTGGGCGCAATCGCTGGACGTTTCCAATTTGGCAGCCGGGCTCTGCGAGAGAGAGATACACAGTGTTGCCCCTTTACCAAGCCAAGCTTTTGGGGAAAGCGAATGTCTGTGTGGCAGCGAATGCAGTTCCAAGGGACAGTGAAAACCAGCTACAGCATTCCGTGCTGGCAGCTTTCGTGTGGGCGCAATCGCTGGACGTTTCCAATTTGGCAGCCGGGCTCTGCGAGAGAGAGATACACAGTGTTGCCCCTTTACCAAGCCAAGCTTTTGGGGAAAGCGAATGTCTGTGTGGCAGCGAATGCAGTTCCAAGGGACAGTGAAAACCAGCTACAGCATTCCGTGCTGGCAGCTTTCGTGTGGGCGCAATCGCTGGACGTTTCCAATTTGGCAGCCGGGCTCTGCGAGAGAGAGATACACAGTGTTGCCCCTTTACGAACCAAAGCTTTTGGGGAAAGCGAATGTCTGTGTGGCAGCGAATGCAGTTCCAAGGGACAGTGAAAACCAGCTACAGCATTCCGTGCTGGCAGCTTTCGTGTGGGCGCAATCGCTGGACGTTTCGAATTTGGCAGCCGGGCTCTGCGAGAGAGAGATACACAGTGTTGCCCCTTTACCAAGCCAAGCTTTTGGGGAAAGCGAATGTCTGTGTGGCAGCGAATGCAGTTCCAAGGGACAGTGAAAACCAGCTACAGCATTCCGTGCTGGCAGCTTTCGTGTGGGCGCAATCGCTGGACGTTTCGAATTTGGCAGCCGGGCTCTGCGAGAGAGAGATACACAGTGTTGCCCCTTTACCAAGCCAAGCTTTTGGGGAAAGCGAATGTCTGTGTGGCAGCGAATGCAGTTCCAAGGGACAGTGAAAACCAGCTACAGCATTCAGTGCTGGCAGCTTTCGTGTCAGCGCAATGGCTGGACGTTTCCAATTTGGCAGCCGGGCTCTGCGACAGAGAGATACACAGTGTTGCCCCTTTACCAAGCCAAGCTTTTGGGGAAAGCGAATGTCTGTGTGGCAGCGAATGCAGTTCCAAGGGACAGTGAAAACCAGCTACAGCATTCCGTGCTGGCAGCTTTCGTGTGGGCGCAATCGCTGGACGTTTCCAATTTGGCAGCCGGGCTCTGCGAGAGAGAGATACACAGTGTTGCCCCTTTACGAACCAAAGCTTTTGGGGAAAGCGAATGTCTGTGTGGCAGCGAATGCAGTTCCAAGGGACAGTGAAAACCAGCTACAGCATTCCGTGCTGGCAGCTTTCGTGTGGGCGCAATCGCTGGACGTTTCCAATTTGGCGGCCGGGCTCTGCGAGAGAGAGATACACAGTGTTGCCCCTTTACCAAGCCAAGCTTTTGGGGAAAGCGAATGTCTGTGTGGCAGCGAATGCAGTTCCAAGGGACAGTGAAAACCAGCTACAGCATTCCGTGCTGGCAGCTTTCGTGTGGGCGCAATCGCTGGACGTTTCGAATTTGGCAGCCGGGCTCTGCGAGAGAGAGATACACAGTGTTGCCCCTTTACGAACCAAAGCTTTTGGGGAAAGCGAATGTCTGTGTGGCAGCGAATGCAGTTCCAAGGGACAGTGAAAACCAGCTACAGCATTCCGTGCTGGCAGCTTTCGTGTGGGCGCAATCGCTGGACGTTTCCAATTTGGCAGCCAGGCTCTGCGAGAGAGAGATACACAGTGTTGCCCCTTTACGAACCAAAGCTTTTGGGGAAAGCGAATGTCTGTGTGGCAGCGAATGCAGTTCCAAGGGACAGTGAAAACCAGCTACAGCATTCCGTGCTGGCAGCTTTCGTGTGGGCGCAATCGCTGGACGTTTCCAATTTGGCAGCCGGGCTCTGCGAGAGAGAGATACACAGTGTTGCCCCTTTACCAAGCCAAGCTTTTGGGGAAAGCGAATGTCTGTGTGGCAGCGAATGCAGTTCCAAGGGACAGTGAAAACCAGCTACAGCATTCCGTGCTGGCAGCTTTCGTGTGGGTGCAATCGCTGGACGTTTCGAATTTGGCAGCCGGGCTCTGCGAGAGAGAGATACACAGTGTTGCCCCTTTACGAACCAAAACTTTTGGGGAAAGCGAATGTCTGTGTGGCAGCGAATGTAGTTCCAAGGGACAGTGAAAACCAGCTACAGCATTCCGTGCTGGCAGCTTTCGTGTGGGCGCAATCGCTGGACGTTTCGAATTTGGCAGCCGGGCTCTGCGAGAGAGAGATACACAGTGTTGCCCCTTTACGAACCAAAGCTTTTGGGGAAAGCGAATGTCTGTGTGGCAGCGAATGCAGTTCCAAGGGACAGTGAAAAGCAGCTACAGCATTCCGTGCTGGCAGCTTTCGTGTGGGCGCAATCGCTGGACGTTTCCAATTTGGCAGCCGGGCTCTGCGAGAGAGAGATACACAGTGTTGCCCCTTTACCAAGCCAAGCTTTTGGGGAAAGCGAATGTCTGTGTGGCAGCGAATGCAGTTCCAAGGGACAGTGAAAACCAGCTACAGCATTCCGTGCTGGCAGCTTTCGTGTGGGCGCAATCGCTGGACGTTCCCAATTTGGCAGCCGGGCTCTGCGAGAGAGAGATACACAGTGTTGCCCCTTTACCAAGCCAAGCTTTTGGGGAAAGCGAATGTCTGTGTGGCAGCGAATGCAGTTCCAAGGGACAGTGAAAACCAGCTACAGCATTCCGTGCTGGCAGCCTTCGTGTGGGCGCAATCGCTGGACGTTTCGAATTCGGCAGCCGGGCTCTGCGAGAGAGAGATGCACAGTGTTGCCCCTTTACCAAGCCAAGCTTTTGGGGAAAGCGAATGTCTGTGTGGCAGCGAATGCAGTTCCAAGGGACAGTGAAAACCAGCTACAGCATTCCGTGCTGGCAGCTTTCGTGTGGGCGCAATCGATGGACGTTTCCAATTTGGCGGCCGGGCTCTGCGAGAGAGAGATACACAGTGTTGCCCCTTTACCAAGCCAAGCTTTTGGGGAAAGCGAATGTCTGTGTGGCAGCGAATGCAGTTCCAAGGGACAGTGAAAACCAGCTACAGCATTCCGTGCTGGCAGCTTTCGTGTGGGCGCAATCGCTGGACGTTTCCAATTCGGCAGCCGGGCTCTGCGAGAGAGAGATGCACAGTGTTGCCCCTTTACCAAGCCAAGCTTTTGGGGAAAGCGAATGTCTGTGTGGCAGCGAATGCAGTTCCAAGGGACAGTGAAAACCAGCTACAGCATTCAGTGCTGGCAGCTTTCGTGTGGGCGCAATCGCTGGACGTTTCGAATTTGGCAGCCGGGCTCTGCGAGAGAGAGATACACAGTGTTGCCCCTTTACCAAGCCAAGCTTTTGGGGAAAGCGAATGTCTGTGTGGCAGCGAATGCAGTTCCAAGGGACAGTGAAAACCAGCTACAGCATTCCGTGCTGGCAGCTTTCGTGTGGGCGCAATCGCTGGACGTTTCGAATTTGGCAGCCGGGCTCTGCGAGAGAGAGATACACAGTGTTGCCCCTTTACCAAGCCAAGCTTTTGGGGAAAGCGAATGTCTGTGTGGCAGCGAATGCAGTTCCAAGGGACAGTGAAAAGCAGCTACAGCATTCCGTGCTGGCAGCTTTCGTGTGGGCGCAATCGCTGGACGTTTCCAATTTGGCAGCCGGGCTCTGCGAGAGAGAGATACACAGTGTTGCCCCTTTACCAAGCCAAGCTTTTGGGGAAAGCGAATGTCTGTGTGGCAGCGAATGCAGTTCCAACGGACAGTGAAAACCAGCTACAGCATTCCGTGCTGGCAGCTTTCGTGTGGGCGCAATCGCTGGACGTTTCGAATTTGGCAGCCGGGCTCTGCGAGAGAGAGATACACAGTGTTGCCCCTTTACCAAGCCAAGCTTTTGGGGAAAGCGAATATCTGTGTGGCAGCGAATGCAGTTCCAAGGGACAGTGAAAACCAGCTACAGCATTCCGTGCTGGCAGCTTTCGTGTGGGCGCAATCGCTGGACGTTTCCAATTTGGCAGCCGGGCTCTGCGAGAGAGAGATACACAGTGTTGCCCATTTACGAACCAAAACTTTTGGGGAAAGCGAATGTCTGTGTGGCAGCGAATGCAGTTCCAAGGGACAGTGAAAACCAGCTACAGCATTCCGTGCTGGCAGCTTTCGTGTGGGCGCAATCGCTGGACGTTTCGAATTTGGCAGCCGGGCTCTGCAAGAGAGAGATACACAGTGTTGCCCCTTTACAAACCAAAGCTTTTGGGGAAAGCGAATGTCTGTGTGGCAGCGAATGCAGTTCCAAGGGACAGTGAAAAGCAGCTACAGCATTCCGTGCTGGCAGCTTTCGTGTGGGCGCAATCGCTGGACGTTTCCAATTTGGCAGCCGGGCTCTGCGAGAGAGAGATACACATTGTTGCCCCTTTACCAAGCCAAGCTTTTGGGGAAAGCGAATGTCTGTGTGGCAGCGAATGCAGTTCCAAGGGACAGTGAAAACCAGCTACAGCATTCCGTGCTGGCAGCTTTCGTGTGGGCGCAATCGCTGGACGTTCCCAATTTGGCAGCCGGGCTCTGCGAGAGAGAGATACACAGTGTTGCCCCTTTACCAAGCCAAGCTTTTGGGGAAAGCGAATGTCTGTGTGGCAGCGAATGCAGTTCCAAGGGACAGTGAAAACCAGCTACAGCATTCCGTGCTGGCAGCCTTCGTGTGGGCGCAATCGCTGGACGTTTCGAATTCGGCAGCCGGGCTCTGCGAGAGAGAGATGCACAGTGTTGCCCCTTTACCAAGCCAAGCTTTTGGGGAAAGCGAATGTCTGTGTGGCAGCGAATGCAGTTCCAAGGGACAGTGAAAACCAGCTACAGCATTCCGTGCTGGCAGCTTTCGTGTGGGCGCAATCGATGGACGTTTCCAATTTGGCGGCCGGGCTCTGCGAGAGAGAGATACACAGTGTTGCCCCTTTACCAAGCCAAGCTTTTGGGGAAAGCGAATGTCTGTGTGGCAGCGAATGCAGTTCCAAGGGACAGTGAAAACCAGCTACAGCATTCCGTGCTGGCAGCTTTCGTGTGGGCGCAATCGCTGGACGTTTCCAATTCGGCAGCCGGGCTCTGCGAGAGAGAGATGCACAGTGTTGCCCCTTTACCAAGCCAAGCTTTTGGGGAAAGCGAATGTCTGTGTGGCAGCGAATGCAGTTCCAAGGGACAGTGAAAACCAGCTACAGCATTCAGTGCTGGCAGCTTTCGTGTGGGCGCAATCGCTGGACGTTTCGAATTTGGCAGCCGGGCTCTGCGAGAGAGAGATACACAGTGTTGCCCCTTTACCAAGCCAAGCTTTTGGGGAAAGCGAATGTCTGTGTGGCAGCGAATGCAGTTCCAAGGGACAGTGAAAACCAGCTACAGCATTCCGTGCTGGCAGCTTTCGTGTGGGCGCAATCGCTGGACGTTTCGAATTTGGCAGCCGGGCTCTGCGAGAGAGAGATACACAGTGTTGCCCCTTTACCAAGCCAAGCTTTTGGGGAAAGCGAATGTCTGTGTGGCAGCGAATGCAGTTCCAAGGGACAGTGAAAAGCAGCTACAGCATTCCGTGCTGGCAGCTTTCGTGTGGGCGCAATCGCTGGACGTTTCCAATTTGGCAGCCGGGCTCTGCGAGAGAGAGATACACAGTGTTGCCCCTTTACCAAGCCAAGCTTTTGGGGAAAGCGAATGTCTGTGTGGCAGCGAATGCAGTTCCAACGGACAGTGAAAACCAGCTACAGCATTCCGTGCTGGCAGCTTTCGTGTGGGCGCAATCGCTGGACGTTTCGAATTTGGCAGCCGGGCTCTGCGAGAGAGAGATACACAGTGTTGCCCCTTTACCAAGCCAAGCTTTTGGGGAAAGCGAATATCTGTGTGGCAGCGAATGCAGTTCCAAGGGACAGTGAAAACCAGCTACAGCATTCCGTGCTGGCAGCTTTCGTGTGGGCGCAATCGCTGGACGTTTCCAATTTGGCAGCCGGGCTCTGCGAGAGAGAGATACACAGTGTTGCCCATTTACGAACCAAAACTTTTGGGGAAAGCGAATGTCTGTGTGGCAGCGAATGCAGTTCCAAGGGACAGTGAAAACCAGCTACAGCATTCCGTGCTGGCAGCTTTCGTGTGGGCGCAATCGCTGGACGTTTCGAATTTGGCAGCCGGGCTCTGCAAGAGAGAGATACACAGTGTTGCCCCTTTACAAACCAAAGCTTTTGGGGAAAGCGAATGTCTGTGTGGCAGCGAATGCAGTTCCAAGGGACAGTGAAAACCAGCTACAGCATTCCGTGCTGGCAGCTTTCGTGTGGGCGCAATCGCTGGACGTTTCCAATTTGGCAGCCAGGCTCTGCGAGAGAGAGATACACAGTGTTGCCCCTTTACCAAGCCAAGCTTTTGGGGAAAGCGAATGTCTGTGTGGCAGCGAATGCAGTTCCAAGGGACAGTGAAAACCAGCTACAGCATTCCGTGCTGGCAGCTTTCGTGTGGGTGCAATCGCTGGACGTTTCCAATTTGGCAGCCGGGCTCTGCGAGAGAGAGATACACAGTGTTGCCCCTTTACGAACCAAAACTTTTGGGGAAAGCGAATGTCTGTGTGGCAGCGAATGCAGTTCCAAGGGACAGTGAAAACCAGCTACAGCATTCCGTGCTGGCAGCTTTCGTGTGGGCGCAATCGCTGGACGTTTCGAATTTGGCAGCCGGGCTCTGCGAGAGAGAGATACACAGTGTTGCCCCTTTACCAAGCCAAGCTTTTGGGGAAAGCGAATGTCTGTGTGGCAGCGAATGCAGTTCCAAGGGACAGTGAAAACCAGCTACAGCATTCCGTGCTGGCAGCTTTCGTGTGGGCGCAATCGCTGGACGTTTCCAATTTGGCAGCCGGGCTCTGCGAGAGAGAGATACACAGTGTTGCCCCTTTACCAAGCCAAGCTTTTGGGGAAAGCGAATGTCTGTGTGGCAGCGAATGCAGTTCCAAGGGACAGTGAAAACCAGCTACAGCATTCCGTGCTGGCAGCTTTCGTGTGGGCGCAATCGCTGGACGTTTCCAATTTGGCAGCCGCGCTCTGCGAGAGAGAGATACACAGTGTTGCCCCTTTACCAAGCCAAGCTTTTGGGGAAAGCGAATGTCTGTGTGGCAGCGAATGCAGTTCCAAGGGACAGTGAAAACCAGCTACAGCATTCCGTGCTGGCAGCTTTCGTGTGGGCGCAATCGCTGGATGTTTCCAATTTGGCAGCCGGGCTCTGCGAGAGAGAGATACACAGTGTTGCCCCTTTACGAACCAAAACTTTTGGGGAAAGCGAATGTCTGTGTGGCAGCGAATGCAGTTCCAAGGGACAGTGAAAACCAGCTACAGCATTGCGTGCTGGCAGCTTTCGTGTGGGCGCAATCGCTGGACGTTTCGAATTTGGCAGCCGGGCTCTGCGAGAGAGAGATACACAGTGTTGCCCCTTTACGAACCAAAGCTTTTGGGGAAAGCGAATGTCTGTGTGGCAGCGAATGCAGTTCCAAGGGACAGTGAAAAGCAGCTACAGCATTCCGTGCTGGCAGCTTTCGTGTGGGCGCAATCGCTGGACGTTTCGAATTTGGCAGCCGGGCTCTGCGAGAGAGAGATACACAGTGTTGCCCCTTTACCAAGCCAAGCTTTTGGGGAAAGCGAATGTCTGTGTGGCAGCGAATGCAGTTCCAAGGGACAGTGAAAACCAGCTACAGCATTCCGTGCTGGCAGCTTTCGTGTGGGCGCAATCGCTGCACGTTTCCAATTTGGCAGCCGGGCTCTGCGAGAGAGAGATACACAGTGTTGCCCCTTTACCAAGCCAAGCTTTTGGGGAAAGCGAATGTCTGTGTGGCAGCGAATGCAGTTCCAAGGGACAGTGAAAACCAGCTACAGCATTCCGTGCTGGCAGCTTTCGTGTGGGCGCAATCGCTGGACGTTTCGAATTTGGCAGCCGGGCTCTGCGAGAGAGAGATACACAGTGTTGCCCCTTTACGAACCAAAGCTTTTGGGGAAAGCGAATGTCTGTGTGGCAGCGAATGCAGTTCCAAGGGACAGTGAAAACCAGCTACAGCATTCCGTGCTGGCAGCTTTCGTGTGGGCGCAATCGCTGGACGTTTCCAATTTGGCAGCCGGGCTCTGCGAGAGAGAGATACACAGTGTTGCCCCTTTACCAAGCCAAGCTTTTGGGGAAAGCGAATGTCTGTGTGGCAGCGAATGCAGTTCCAAGGGACAGTGAAAACCAGCTACACCATTCCGTGCTGGCAGCTTTCGTGTGGGCGCAATCGCTGGACGTTTCCAATTTGGCAGCCGGGCTCTGCGAGAGAGAGATACACAGTGTTGCCCCTTTACGAACCAAAACTTTTGGGGAAAGCGAATGTCTGTGTGGCAGCGAATGCAGTTCCAAGGGACAGAGAAAACCAGCTACAGCATTCCGTGCTGGCAGCTTTCGTGTGGGCGCAATCGCTGGACGTTTCGAATTTGGCAGCCGGGCTCTGCAAGAGAGAGATACACAGTGTTGCCCCTTTACGAACCAAAGCTTTTGGGGAAAGCGAATGTCTGTGTGGCAGCGAATGCAGTTCCAAGGGACAGTGAAAAGCAGCTACAGCATTCCGTGCTGGCAGCTTTCGTGTGGGTGCAATCGCTGGACGTTTCGAATTTGGCAGCCGGGCTCTGCGAGAGAGAGATACACAGTGTTGCCCCTTTACGAACCAAAACTTTTGGGGAAAGCGAATGTCTGTGTGGCAGCGAATGCAGTTCCAAGGGACAGTGAAAACCAGCTACAGCATTCCGTGCTGGCAGCTTTCGTGTGGGCGCAATCGCTGGACGTTTCGAATTTGGCAGCTGGGCTCTGCGAGAGAGAGATACACAGTGTTGCCCCTTTACGAACCAAAGCTTTTGGGGAAAGCGAATGTCTGTGTGGCAGCGAATGCAGTTCCAAGGGACAGTGAAAACCAGCTACAGCATTCCGTGCTGGCAGCTTTCGTGTGGGCGCAATCGCTGGACGTTTCGAATTTGGCAGCCGGGCTCTGCGAGAGAGAGATACACAGTGTTGCCCCTTTACCAAGCCAAGCTTTTGGGGAAAGCGAATGTCTGTGTGGCAGCGAATGCAGTTCCAAGGGACAGTGAAAACCAGCTACAGCATTCCGTGCTGGCAGCTTTCGTGTGGGCGCAATCGCTGGACGTTTCGAATTTGGCAGCCGGGCTCTGCGAGAGAGAGATACACAGTGTTGCCCCTTTACCAAGCCAAGCTTTTGGGGAAAGCGAATGTCTGTGTGGCAGCGAATGCAGTTCCAAGGGACAGTGAAAACCAGCTACAGCATTCCGTGCTGGCAGCTTTCGTGTGGGCGCAATCGCTGGACGTTTCGAATTCGGCAGCCGGGCTCTGCGAGAGAGAGATGCACAGTGTTGCCCCTTTACCAAGCCAAGCTTTTGGGGAAAGCGAATGTCTGTGTGGCAGCGAATGCAGTTCCAAGGGACAGTGAAAACCAGCTACAGCATTCCGTGCTGGCAGCTTTCGTGTGGGCGCAATCGATGGACGTTTCCAATTTGGCGGCCGGGCTCTGCGAGAGAGAGATACACAGTGTTGCCCCTTTACCAAGCCAAGCTTTTGGGGAAAGCGAATGTCTGTGTGGCAGCGAATGCAGTTCCAAGGGACAGTGAAAACCAGCTACAGCATTCCGTGCTGGCAGCTTTCGTGTGGGCGCAATCGCTGGACGTTTCGAATTCGGCAGCCGGGCTCTGCGTGAGAGAGATGCACAGTGTTGCCCCTTTACCAAGCCAAGCTTTTGGGGAAAGCGAATGTCTGTGTGGCAGCGAATGCAGTTCCAAGGGACAGTGAAAACCAGCTACAGCATTCAGTGCTGGCAGCTTTCGTGTGGGCGCAATCGCTGGACGTTTCCAATTTGGCGGCCGGGCTCTGCGAGAGAGAGATACACAGTGTTGCCCCTTTACCAAGCCAAGCTTTTGGGGAAAGCGAATGTCTGTGTGGCAGCGAATGCAGTTCCAAGGGACAGTGAAAACCAGCTACAGCATTCCGTGCTGGCAGATTTCGTGTGGGCGCAATCGCTGGACGTTTCGAATTTGGCAGCCAGGCTCTGCGAGAGAGAGATACACAGTGTTGCCCCTTTACGAACCAAACCTTTTGGGGAAAGCGAATGTCTGTGTGGCAGCGAATGCAGTTCCAAGGGACAGTGAAAACCAGCTACAGCATTCCGTGCTGGCAGGTTTCGTGTGGGCGCAATCGCTGCACGTTTCCAATTTGGCAGCCGGGCTCTGCGAGAGAGAGATACACAGTGTTGCCCCTTTACCAAGCCAAGCTTTTGGGGAAAGCGAATGTCTGTGTGGCAGCGAATGCAGTTCCAAGGGACAGTGAAAACCAGCTACAGCATTCCGTGCTGGCAGCTTTCGTGTGGGCGCAATCGCTGGACGTTTCCAATTTGGCAGCCGGGCTCTGCGAGAGAGAGATACACAGTGTTGCCCCTTTACGAACCAAAACTTTTGGGGAAAGCGAATGTCTGTGTGGCAGCGAATGCAGTTCCAAGGGACAGTGAAAACCAGCTACAGCATTCCGTGCTGGCAGGTTTCGTGTGGGTGCAATCGCTGGACGTTTCGAATTTGGCAGCCGGGCTCTGCGAGAGAGAGATACACACTGTTGCCCCTTTACCAAGCCAAGCTTTTGGGGAAAGCGAATGTCTGTGTGGCAGCGAATGCAGTTCCAAGGGACAGTGAAAACCAGCTACAGCATTCCGTGCTGGCAGCTTTCGTGTGGGCGCAATCGCTGGACGTTTCGAATTTGGCAGCCGGGCTCTGCAAGAGAGAGATACACAGTGTTGCCCCTTTACGAACCAAAGCTTTTGGGGAAAGCGAATGTCTGTGTGGCAGCGAATGCAGTTCCAAGGGACAGTGAAAACCAGCTACAGCATTCCGTGCTGGCAGCTTTCGTGTGGGCGCAATCGCTGGACGTTTCGAATTTGGCAGCCGGGCTCTGCGAGAGAGAGATACACAGTGTTGCCCCTTTACCAAGCCAAGCTTTTGGGGAAAGCGAATGTCTGTGTGGCAGCGAATGCAGTTCCAAGGGACAGTGAAAACCAGCTACAGCATTCCGTGCTGGCAGCTTTCGTGTGGGCGCAATCGCTGGACGTTTCCAATTTGGCAGCCGGGCTCTGCGAGAGAGAGATACACAGTGTTGCCCCTTTACCAAGCCAAGCTTTTGGGGAAAGCGAATGTCTGTGTGGCAGCGAATGCAGTTCCAAGGGACAGTGAAAACCAGCTACAGCATTCCATGCTGGCAGCTTTCGTGTGGGCGCAATCGCTGGACGTTTCCAATTTGGCAGCCGCGCTCTGCGAGAGAGAGATACACAGTGTTGCCCCTT
Organism: Mycteria americana; assembly: GCF_035582795.1. Classification (NCBI taxonomy): domain Eukaryota; kingdom Metazoa; phylum Chordata; class Aves; order Ciconiiformes; family Ciconiidae; genus Mycteria; species Mycteria americana. Next base: position 89,142 of record NW_027445682.1, read on the forward strand.
TACCAAGCCAAGCTTTTGGGGAAAGCGAATGTTTGTGTGGCAGCGAATGCAGTTCCAAGGGACAGTGAAAACCAGCTACAGCATTCCGTGCTGGCAGCTTTCGTGTGGGCGCAATCGCTGGATGTTTCCAATTTGGCAGCCGGGCTCTGCGAGAGAGAGATACACAGTGTTGCCCCTTTACGAACCAAAACTTTTGGGGAAAGCGAATGTCTGTGTGGCAGCGAATGCAGTTCCAAGGGACAGTGAAAACCAGCTACAGCATTCCGTGCTGGCAGCTTTCGTGTGGGCGCAATCGCTGGACGTTTCGAATTTGGCAGCCGGGCTCTGCGAGAGAGAGATACACAGTGTTGCCCCTTTACGAACCAAAGCTTTTGGGGAAAGCGAATGTCTGTGTGGCAGCGAATGCAGTTCCAAGGGACAGTGAAAACCAGCTACAGCATTCCGTGCTGGCAGCTTTCGTGTGGGCGCAATCGCTGGACGTTTCGAATTTGGCAGCCGGGCTCTGCGAGAGAGAGATACACAGTGTTGCCCCTTTACCAAGCCAAGCTTTTGGGGAAAACGAATGTCTGTGTGGCAGCGAATGCAGTTCCAAGGGACAGTGAAAACCAGCTACAGCATTCCGTGCTGGCAGCTTTCGTGTGGGCGCAATCGCTGGACGTTTCCAATTTGGCAGCCGGGCTCTGCGAGAGAGAGATACACAGTGTTGCCCCTTTACCAAGCCAAGCTTTTGGGGAAAGCGAATGTCTGTGTGGCAGCGAATGCAGTTCCAAGGGACAGTGAAAACCAGCTACAGCATTCCGTGCTGGCAGCTTTCGTGTGGGCGCAATCGCTGGACGTTTCCAATTTGGCAGCCGGGCTCTGCGAGAGAGAGATACACAGTGTTGCCCCTTTACCAAGCCAAGCTTTTGGGGAAAGCGAATGTCTGTGTGGCAGCGAATGCAGTTCCAAGGGACAGTGAAAACCAGCTACAGCATTCCGTGCTGGCAGCTTTCGTGTGGGCGCAATCGCTGGACGTTTCGAATTCGGCAGCCGGGCTCTGCGAGAGAGAGATACACAGTGTTGCCCCTTTACCAAGCCAAGCTTTTGGGGAAAGCGAATGTCTGTGTGGCAGCGAATGCAGTTCCAAGGGACAGTGAAAACCAGCTACAGCATTCCGTGCTGGCAGCTTTCGTGTGGGCGCAATCGCTGGACGTTTCGAATTCGGCAGCCGGGCTCTGCGAGAGAGAGATACACAGTGTTGCCCCTTTACCAAGCCAAGCTTTTGGGGAAAGCGAATGTCTGTGTGGCAGCGAATGCAGTTCCAAGGGACAGTGAAAACCAGCTACAGCATTCCGTGCTGGCAGCTTTCGTGTGGGCGCAATCGCTGGACGTTTCCAATTTGGCGGCCGGGCTCTGCGAGAGAGAGATACACAGTGTTGCCCCTTTACCAAGCCAAGCTTTTGGGGAAAGCGAATGTCTGTGTGGCAGCGAATGCAGTTCCAAGGGACAGTGAAAACCAGCTACAGCATTCCGTGCTGGCAGCTTTCGTGTGGGCGCAATCGCTGCACGTTTCGAATTCGGCAGCCGGGCTCTGCGAGAGAGAGATACACAGTGTTGCCCCTTTACGAACCAAAGCTTTTGGGGAAAGCGAATGTCTGTGTGGCAGCGAATGCAGTTCCAAGGGACAGTGAAAACCAGCTACAGCATTCCGTGCTGGCAGGTTTCGTGTGGGCGCAATCGCTGCACGTTTCCAATTTCGCAGCCGGGCTCTGCGAGAGAGAGATACACAGTGTTGCCCCTTTACCAAGCCAAGCTTTTGGGGAAAGCGAATGTCTGTGTGGCAGCGAATGCAGTTCCAAGGGACAGTGAAAACCAGCTACAGCATTCCGTGCTGGCAGCTTTCGTGTGGGCGCAATCGCTGGACGTTTCCAATTTGGCAGCCGGGCTCTGCGAGAGAGAGATACACAGTGTTGCCCCTTTACGAACCAAAACTTTTGGGGAAAGCGAATGTCTGTGTGGCAGCGAATGCAGTTCCAAGGGACAGTGAAAACCAGCTACAGCATTCCGTGCTGGCAGGTTTCGTGTGGGCGCAATCGCTGGACGTTTCGAATTTGGCAGCCGGGCTCTGCGAGAGAGAGATACACACTGTTGCCCCTTTACCAAGCCAAGCTTTTGGGGAAAGCGAATGTCTGTGTGGCAGCGAATGCAGTTCCAAGGGACAGTGAAAACCAGCTACAGCATTCCGTGCTGGCAGCTTTCGTGTGGGTGCAATCGATGGACGTTTCGAATTTGGCAGCCGGGCTCTGCGAGAGAGAGATACACAGTGTTGCCCCTTTACGAACCAAAACTTTTGGGGAAAGCGAATGTCTGTGTGGCAGCGAATGCAGTTCCAAGGGACAGTGAAAACCAGCTACAGCATTCCGTGCTGGCAGCTTTCGTGTGGGCGCAATCGCTGGACGTTTCGAATTTGGCAGCCGGGCTCTGCAAGAGAGAGATACACAGTGTTGCCCCTTTACGAACCAAAGCTTTTGGGGAAAGCGAATGTCTGTGTGGCAGCGAATGCAGTTCCAAGGGACAGTGAAAACCAGCTACAGCATTCCGTGCTGGCAGCTTTCGTGTGGGCGCAATCGCTGGACGTTTCCAATTTGGCAGCCAGGCTCTGCGAGAGAGAGATACACAGTGTTGCCCCTTTACCAAGCCAAGCTTTTGGGGAAAGCGAATGTCTGTGTGGCAGCGAATGCAGTTCCAAGGGACAGTGAAAACCAGCTACAGCATTCCGTGCTGGCAGCTTTCGTGTGGGCGCAATCGCTGGACGTTTCGAATTCGGCAGCCGGGCTCTGCGAGAGAGAGATACACAGTGTTGCCCCTTTACCAAGCCAAGCTTTTGGGGAAAGCGAATGTCTGTGTGGCAGCGAATGCAGTTCCAAGGGACAGTGAAAACCAGCTACAGCATTCCGTGCTGGCAGCTTTCGTGTGGGCGCAATCGCTGGACGTTTCCAATTTGGCGGCCGGGCTCTGCGAGAGAGAGATACACAGTGTTGCCCCTTTACCAAGCCAAGCTTTTGGGGAAAGCGAATGTCTGTGTGGCAGCGAATGCAGTTCCAAGGGACAGTGAAAACCAGCTACAGCATTCCGTGCTGGCAGCTTTCGTGTGGGCGCAATCGCTGCACGTTTCGAATTCGGCAGCCGGGCTCTGCGAGAGAGAGATACACAGTGTTGCCCCTTTACGAACCAAAGCTTTTGGGGAAAGCGAATGTCTGTGTGGCAGCGAATGCAGTTCCAAGGGACAGTGAAAACCAGCTACAGCATTCCGTGCTGGCAGGTTTCGTGTGGGCGCAATCGCTGCACGTTTCCAATTTCGCAGCCGGGCTCTGCGAGAGAGAGATACACAGTGTTGCCCCTTTACCAAGCCAAGCTTTTGGGGAAAGCGAATGTCTGTGTGGCAGCGAATGCAGTTCCAAGGGACAGTGAAAACCAGCTACAGCATTCCGTGCTGGCAGCTTTCGTGTGGGCGCAATCGCTGGACGTTTCCAATTTGGCAGCCGGGCTCTGCGAGAGAGAGATACACAGTGTTGCCCCTTTACGAACCAAAACTTTTGGGGAAAGCGAATGTCTGTGTGGCAGCGAATGCAGTTCCAAGGGACAGTGAAAACCAGCTACAGCATTCCGTGCTGGCAGGTTTCGTGTGGGCGCAATCGCTGGACGTTTCGAATTTGGCAGCCGGGCTCTGCGAGAGAGAGATACACACTGTTGCCCCTTTACCAAGCCAAGCTTTTGGGGAAAGCGAATGTCTGTGTGGCAGCGAATGCAGTTCCAAGGGACAGTGAAAACCAGCTACAGCATTCCGTGCTGGCAGCTTTCGTGTGGGTGCAATCGATGGACGTTTCGAATTTGGCAGCCGGGCTCTGCGAGAGAGAGATACACAGTGTTGCCCCTTTACGAACCAAAACTTTTGGGGAAAGCGAATGTCTGTGTGGCAGCGAATGCAGTTCCAAGGGACAGTGAAAACCAGCTACAGCATTCCGTGCTGGCAGCTTTCGTGTGGGCGCAATCGCTGGACGTTTCGAATTTGGCAGCCGGGCTCTGCAAGAGAGAGATACACAGTGTTGCCCCTTTACGAACCAAAGCTTTTGGGGAAAGCGAATGTCTGTGTGGCAGCGAATGCAGTTCCAAGGGACAGTGAAAACCAGCTACAGCATTCCGTGCTGGCAGCTTTCATGTGGGCGCAATCGCTGGACGTTTCCAATTTGGCAGCCAGGCTCTGCGAGAGAGAGATACACAGTGTTGCCCCTTTACCAAGCCAAGCTTTTGGGGAAAGCGAATGTCTGTGTGGCAGCGAATGCAGTTCCAAGGGACAGTGAAAACCAGCTACAGCATTCCGTGCTGGCAGCTTTCGTGTGGGTGCAATCGCTGGACGTTTCCAATTTGGCAGCCGGGCTCTGCGAGAGAGAGATACACAGTGTTGCCCCTTTACGAACCAAAACTTTTGGGGAAAGCGAATGTCTGTGTGGCAGCGAATGCAGTTCCAAGGGACAGTGAAAACCAGCTACAGCATTCCGTGCTGGCAGCTTTCGTGTGGGCGCAATCGCTGGACGTTTCGAATTTGGCAGCCGGGCTCTGCGAGAGAGAGATACACAGTGTTGCCCCTTTACCAAGCCAAGCTTTTGGGGAAAGCGAATGTCTGTGTGGCAGCGAATGCAGTTCCAAGGGACAGTGAAAACCAGCTACAGCATTCCGTGCTGGCAGCTTTCGTGTGGGCGCAATCGCTGGACGTTTCCAATTTGGCAGCCGGGCTCTGCGAGAGAGAGATACACAGTGTTGCCCCTTTACCAAGCCAAGCTTTTGGGGAAAGCGAATGTCTGTGTGGCAGCGAATGCAGTTCCAAGGGACAGTGAAAATCAGCTACAGCATTCCGTGCTGGCAGCTTTCGTGTGGGCGCAATCGCTGGACGTTTCCAATTTGGCAGCCGCGCTCTGCGAGAGAGAGATACACAGTGTTGCCCCTTTACCAAGCCAAGCTTTTGGGGAAAGCGAATGTTTGTGTGGCAGCGAATGCAGTTCCAAGGGACAGTGAAAACCAGCTACAGCATTCCGTGCTGGCAGCTTTCGTGTGGGCGCAATCGCTGGATGTTTCCAATTTGGCAGCCGGGCTCTGCGAGAGAGAGATACACAGTGTTGCCCCTTTACGAACCAAAACTTTTGGGGAAAGCGAATGTCTGTGTGGCAGCGAATGCAGTTCCAAGGGACAGTGAAAACCAGCTACAGCATTCCGTGCTGGCAGCTTTCGTGTGGGCGCAATCGCTGGACGTTTCGAATTTGGCAGCCGGGCTCTGCGAGAGAGAGATACACAGTGTTGCCCCTTTACGAACCAAAGCTTTTGGGGAAAGCGAATGTCTGTGTGGCAGCGAATGCAGTTCCAAGGGACAGTGAAAAGCAGCTACAGCATTCCGTGCTGGCAGCTTTCGTGTGGGCGCAATCGCTGGACGTTTCCAATTTGGCAGCCGGGCTCTGCGAGAGAGAGATACACAGTGTTGCCCCTTTACCAAGCCAAGCTTTTGGGGAAAGCGAATGTCTGTGTGGCAGCGAATGCAGTTCCAAGGGACAGTGAAAACCAGCTACAGCATTCCGTGCTGGCAGCTTTCGTGTGGGCGCAATCGCTGGACGTTTCGAATTTGGCAGCCGGGCTCTGCGAGAGAGAGATACACAGTGTTGCCCCTTTACCAAGCCAAGCTTTTGGGGAAAGCGAATGTCTGTGTGGCAGCGAATGCAGTTCCAAGGGACAGTGAAAACCAGCTACAGCATTCCGTGCTGGCAGCTTTCGTGTGGGCGCAATCGCTGGACGTTTCCAATTTGGCAGCCGGGCTCTGCGAGAGAGAGATACACAGTGTTGCCCCTTTACCAAGCCAAGCTTTTGGGGAAAGCGAATGTCTGTGTGGCAGCGAATGCAGTTCCAAGGGACAGTGAAAACCAGCTACAGCATTCCGTGCTGGCAGCTTTCGTGTGGGCGCAATCGCTGGACGTTTCGAATTTGGCAGCCGGGCTCTGCGAGAGAGAGATACACAGTGTTGCCCCTTTACCAAGCCAAGCTTTTGGGGAAAGCGAATGTCTGTGTAGCAGCGAATGCAGTTCCAAGGGACAGTGAAAACCAGCTACAGCATTCCGTGCTGGCAGCTTTCGTGTGGGCGCAATCGCTGGACGTTTCGAATTTGGCAGCCGGGCTCTGCGAGAGAGAGATACACAGTGTTGCCCCTTTACCAAGCCAAGCTTTTGGGGAAAGCGAATGTCTGTGTGGCAGCGAATGCAGTTCCAAGGGACAGTGAAAACCAGCTACAGCATTCCGTGCTGGCAGCTTTCGTGTGGGCGCAATCGCTGGACGTTTCCAATTTGGCAGCCGGGCTCTGCGAGAGAGAGATACACAGTGTTGCCCCTTTACGAACCAAAACTTTTGGGGAAAGCGAATGTCTGTGTGGCAGCGAATGCAGTTCCAAGGGACAGAGAAAACCAGCTACAGCATTCCGTGCTGGCAGCTTTCGTGTGGGCGCAATCGCTGGACGTTTCGAATTTGGCAGCCGGGCTCTGCAAGAGAGAGATACACAGTGTTGCCCCTTTACGAACCAAAGCTTTTGGGGAAAGCGAATGTCTGTGTGGCAGCGAATGCAGTTCCAAGGGACAGTGAAAACCAGCTACAGCATTCCGTGCTGGCAGCTTTCGTGTGGGCGCAATCGCTGGACGTTTCCAATTTGGCAGCCGGGCTCTGCGAGAGAGAGATACACAGTGTTGCCCCTTTACCAAGCCAAGCTTTTGGGGAAAGCGAATGTCTGTGTGGCAGCGAATGCAGTTCCAAGGGACAGTGAAAAGCAGCTACAGCATTCCGTGCTGGCAGCTTTCGTGTGGGTGCAATCGCTGGACGTTTCGAATTTGGCAGCCGGGCTCTGCGAGAGAGAGATACACAGTGTTGCCCCTTTACGAACCAAAACTTTTGGGGAAAGCGAATGTCTGTGTGGCAGCGAATGCAGTTCCAAGGGACAGTGAAAACCAGCTACAGCATTCCGTGCTGGCAGCTTTCGTGTGGGCGCAATCGCTGGACGTTTCGAATTTGGCAGCTGGGCTCTGCGAGAGAGAGATACACAGTGTTGCCCCTTTACGAACCAAAGCTTTTGGGGAAAGCGAATGTCTGTGTGGCAGCGAATGCAGTTCCAAGGGACAGTGAAAACCAGCTACAGCATTCCGTGCTGGCAGCTTTCGTGTGGGCGCAATCGCTGGACTTTTCGAATTTGGCAGCCGGGCTCTGCGAGAGAGAGATACACAGTGTTGCCCCTTTACCAAGCCAAGCTTTTGGGGAAAGCGAATGTCTGTGTGGCAGCGAATGCAGTTCCAAGGGACAGTGAAAACCAGCTACAGCATTCCGTGCTGGCAGCTTTCGTGTGGGCGCAATCGCTGGACGTTTCCAATTTGGCAGCCGGGCTCTGCGAGAGAGAGATACACAGTGTTGCCCCTTTACCAAGCCAAGCTTTTGGGGAAAGCGAATGTCTGTGTGGCAGCGAATGCAGTTCCAAGGGACAGTGAAAACCAGCTACAGCATTCCGTGCTGGCAGCTTTCGTGTGGGCGCAATCGCTGGACGTTTCCAATTTGGCAGCCGGGCTCTGCGAGAGAGAGATACACAGTGTTGCCCCTTTACCAAGCCAAGCTTTTGGGGAAAGCGAATGTCTGTGTGGCAGCGAATGCAGTTCCAAGGGACAGTGAAAACCAGCTACAGCATTCCGTGCTGGCAGCTTTCGTGTGGGCGCAATCGCTGGACGTTTCCAATTTGGCAGCCGGGCTCTGCGAGAGAGAGATACACAGTGTTGCCCCTTTACGAACCAAAACTTTTGGGGAAAGCGAATGTCTGTGTGGCAGCGAATGCAGTTCCAAGGGACAGTGAAAACCAGCTACAGCATTCCGTGCTGGCAGGTTTCGTGTGGGTGCAATCGCTGGACGTTTCGAATTTGGCAGCCGGGCTCTGCGAGAGAGAGATACACACTGTTGCCCCTTTACCAAGCCAAGCTTTTGGGGAAAGCGAATGTCTGTGTGGCAGCGAATGCAGTTCCAAGGGACAGTGAAAACCAGCTACAGCATTCCGTGCTGGCAGCTTTCGTGTGGGCGCAATCGCTGGACGTTTCGAATTTGGCAGCCGGGCTCTGCAAGAGAGAGATACACAGTGTTGCCCCTTTACGAACCAAAGCTTTTGGGGAAAGCGAATGTCTGTGTGGCAGCGAATGCAGTTCCAAGGGACAGTGAAAACCAGCTACAGCATTCCGTGCTGGCAGCTTTCGTGTGGGCGCAATCGCTGGACGTTTCGAATTTGGCAGCCGGGCTCTGCGAGAGAGAGATACACAGTGTTGCCCCTTTACCAAGCCAAGCTTTTGGGGAAAGCGAATGTCTGTGTGGCAGCGAATGCAGTTCCAAGGGACAGTGAAAACCAGCTACAGCATTCCGTGCTGGCAGCTTTCGTGTGGGCGCAATCGCTGGACGTTTCCAATTTGGCAGCCGGGCTCTGCGAGAGAGAGATACACAGTGTTGCCCCTTTACCAAGCCAAGCTTTTGGGGAAAGCGAATGTCTGTGTGGCAGCGAATGCAGTTCCAAGGGACAGTGAAAACCAGCTACAGCATTCCGTGCTGGCAGCTTTCGTGTGGGCGCAATCGCTGGACGTTTCCAATTTGGCAGCCGCGCTCTGCGAGAGAGAGATACACAGTGTTGCCCCTTTACCAAGCCAAGCTTTTGGGGAAAGCGAATGTTTGTGTGGCAGCGAATGCAGTTCCAAGGGACAGTGAAAACCAGCTACAGCATTCCGTGCTGGCAGCTTTCGTGTGGGCGCAATCGCTGGATGTTTCCAATTTGGCAGCCGGGCTCTGCGAGAGAGAGATACACAGTGTTGCCCCTTTACGAACCAAAACTTTTGGGGAAAGCGAATGTCTGTGTGGCAGCGAATGCAGTTCCAAGGGACAGTGAAAACCAGCTACAGCATTCCGTGCTGGCAGCTTTCGTGTGGGCGCAATCGCTGGACGTTTCGAATTTGGCAGCCGGGCTCTGCGAGAGAGAGATACACAGTGTTGCCCCTTTACGAACCAAAGCTTTTGGGGAAAGCGAATGTCTGTGTGGCAGCGAATGCAGTTCCAAGGGACAGTGAAAACCAGCTACAGCATTCCGTGCTGGCAGCTTTCGTGTGGGCGCAATCGCTGGACGTTTCGAATTTGGCAGCCGGGCTCTGCGAGAGAGAGATACACAGTGTTGCCCCTTTACCAAGCCAAGCTTTTGGGGAAAACGAATGTCTGTGTGGCAGCGAATGCAGTTCCAAGGGACAGTGAAAACCAGCTACAGCATTCCGTGCTGGCAGCTTTCGTGTGGGCGCAATCGCTGGACGTTTCGAATTTGGCAGCCGGGCTCTGCGAGAGAGAGATACACAGTGTTGCCCCTTTACCAAGCCAAGCTTTTGGGGAAAGCGAATGTCTGTGTGGCAGCGAATGCAGTTCCAAGGGACAGTGAAAACCAGCTACAGCATTCCGTGCTGGCAGCTTTCGTGTGGGCGCAATCGCTGGACGTTTCCAATTTGGCAGCCGGGCTCTGCGAGAGAGAGATACACAGTGTTGCCCCTTTACCAAGCCAAGCTTTTGGGGAAAGCGAATGTCTGTGTGGCAGCGAATGCAGTTCCAAGGGACAGTGAAAACCAGCTACAGCATTCCGTGCTGGCAGCTTTCGTGTGGGCGCAATCGCTGGACGTTTCGAATTCGGCAGCCGGGCTCTGCGAGAGAGAGATACACAGTGTTGCCCCTTTACCAAGCCAAGCTTTTGGGGAAAGCGAATGTCTGTGTGGCAGCGAATGCAGTTCCAAGGGACAGTGAAAACCAGCTACAGCATTCCGTGCTGGCAGCTTTCGTGTGGGCGCAATCGCTGGACGTTTCCAATTTGGCGGCCGGGCTCTGCGAGAGAGAGATACACAGTGTTGCCCCTTTACCAAGCCAAGCTTTTGGGGAAAGCGAATGTCTGTGTGGCAGCGAATGCAGTTCCAAGGGACAGTGAAAACCAGCTACAGCATTCCGTGCTGGCAGCTTTCGTGTGGGCGCAATCGCTGCACGTTTCGAATTCGGCAGCCGGGCTCTGCGAGAGAGAGATACACAGTGTTGCCCCTTTACGAACCAAAGCTTTTGGGGAAAGCGAATGTCTGTGTGGCAGCGAATGCAGTTCCAAGGGACAGTGAAAACCAGCTACAGCATTCCGTGCTGGCAGGTTTCGTGTGGGCGCAATCGCTGCACGTTTCCAATTTCGCAGCCGGGCTCTGCGAGAGAGAGATACACAGTGTTGCCCCTTTACCAAGCCAAGCTTTTGGGGAAAGCGAATGTCTGTGTGGCAGCGAATGCAGTTCCAAGGGACAGTGAAAACCAGCTACAGCATTCCGTGCTGGCAGCTTTCGTGTGGGCGCAATCGCTGGACGTTTCCAATTTGGCAGCCGGGCTCTGCGAGAGAGAGATACACAGTGTTGCCCCTTTACGAACCAAAACTTTTGGGGAAAGCGAATGTCTGTGTGGCAGCGAATGCAGTTCCAAGGGACAGTGAAAACCAGCTACAGCATTCCGTGCTGGCAGGTTTCGTGTGGGCGCAATCGCTGGACGTTTCGAATTTGGCAGCCGGGCTCTGCGAGAGAGAGATACACACTGTTGCCCCTTTACCAAGCCAAGCTTTTGGGGAAAGCGAATGTCTGTGTGGCAGCGAATGCAGTTCCAAGGGACAGTGAAAACCAGCTACAGCATTCCGTGCTGGCAGCTTTCGTGTGGGCGCAATCGCTGGACGTTTCGAATTTGGCAGCCGGGCTCTGCAAGAGAGAGATACACAGTGTTGCCCCTTTACGAACCAAAGCTTTTGGGGAAAGCGAATGTCTGTGTGGCAGCGAATGCAGTTCCAAGGGACAGTGAAAACCAGCTACAGCATTCCGTGCTGGCAGCTTTCGTGTGGGCGCAATCGCTGGACGTTTCCAATTTGGCAGCCAGGCTCTGCGAGAGAGAGATACACAGTGTTGCCCCTTTACCAAGCCAAGCTTTTGGGGAAAGCGAATGTCTGTGTGGCAGCGAATGCAGTTCCAAGGGACAGTGAAAACCAGCTACAGCATTCCGTGCTGGCAGCTTTCGTGTGGGCGCAATCGCTGGACGTTTCGAATTCGGCAGCCGGGCTCTGCGAGAGAGAGATACACAGTGTTGCCCCTTTACCAAGCCAAGCTTTTGGGGAAAGCGAATGTCTGTGTGGCAGCGAATGCAGTTCCAAGGGACAGTGAAAACCAGCTACAGCATTCCGTGCTGGCAGCTTTCGTGTGGGCGCAATCGCTGGACGTTTCCAATTTGGCGGCCGGGCTCTGCGAGAGAGAGATACACAGTGTTGCCCCTTTACCAAGCCAAGCTTTTGGGGAAAGCGAATGTCTGTGTGGCAGCGAATGCAGTTCCAAGGGACAGTGAAAACCAGCTACAGCATTCCGTGCTGGCAGCTTTCGTGTGGGCGCAATCGCTGCACGTTTCGAATTCGGCAGCCGGGCTCTGCGAGAGAGAGATACACAGTGTTGCCCCTTTACGAACCAAAGCTTTTGGGGAAAGCGAATGTCTGTGTGGCAGCGAATGCAGTTCCAAGGGACAGTGAAAACCAGCTACAGCATTCCGTGCTGGCAGGTTTCGTGTGGGCGCAATCGCTGCACGTTTCCAATTTCGCAGCCGGGCTCTGCGAGAGAGAGATACACAGTGTTGCCCCTTTACCAAGCCAAGCTTTTGGGGAAAGCGAATGTCTGTGTGGCAGCGAATGCAGTTCCAAGGGACAGTGAAAACCAGCTACAGCATTCCGTGCTGGCAGCTTTCGTGTGGGCGCAATCGCTGGACGTTTCCAATTTGGCAGCCGGGCTCTGCGAGAGAGAGATACACAGTGTTGCCCCTTTACGAACCAAAACTTTTGGGGAAAGCGAATGTCTGTGTGGCAGCGAATGCAGTTCCAAGGGACAGTGAAAACCAGCTACAGCATTCCGTGCTGGCAGCTTTCGTGTGGGCGCAATCGCTGGACGTTTCGAATTTGGCAGCCGGGCTCTGCGAGAGAGAGATACACACTGTTGCCCCTTTACCAAGCCAAGCTTTTGGGGAAAGCGAATGTCTGTGTGGCAGCGAATGCAGTTCCAAGGGACAGTGAAAACCAGCTACAGCATTCCGTGCTGGCAGCTTTCGTGTGGGTGCAATCGATGGACGTTTCGAATTTGGCAGCCGGGCTCTGCGAGAGAGAGATACACAGTGTTGCCCCTTTACGAACCAAAACTTTTGGGGAAAGCGAATGTCTGTGTGGCAGCGAATGCAGTTCCAAGGGACAGTGAAAACCAGCTACAGCATTCCGTGCTGGCAGCTTTCGTGTGGGCGCAATCGCTGGACGTTTCGAATTTGGCAGCCGGGCTCTGCAAGAGAGAGATACACAGTGTTGCCCCTTTACGAACCAAAGCTTTTGGGGAAAGCGAATGTCTGTGTGGCAGCGAATGCAGTTCCAAGGGACAGTGAAAACCAGCTACAGCATTCCGTGCTGGCAGCTTTCGTGTGGGCGCAATCGCTGGACGTTTCCAATTTGGCAGCCAGGCTCTGCGAGAGAGAGATACACACTGTTGCCCCTTTACCAAGCCAAGCTTTTGGGGAAAGCGAATGTCTGTGTGGCAGCGAATGCAGTTCCAAGGGACAGTGAAAACCAGCTACAGCATTCCGTGCTGGCAGCTTTCGTGTGGGTGCAATCGCTGGACGTTTCCAATTTGGCAGCCGGGCTCTGCGAGAGAGAGATACACAGTGTTGCCCCTTTACGAACCAAAACTTTTGGGGAAAGCGAATGTCTGTGTGGCAGCGAATGCAGTTCCAAGGGACAGTGAAAACCAGCTACAGCATTCCGTGCTGGCAGCTTTCGTGTGGGCGCAATCGCTGGACGTTTCGAATTTGGCAGCCGGGCTCTGCGAGAGAGAGATACACAGTGTTGCCCCTTTACCAAGCCAAGCTTTTGGGGAAAGCGAATGTCTGTGTGGCAGCGAATGCAGTTCCAAGGGACAGTGAAAACCAGCTACAGCATTCCGTGCTGGCAGCTTTCGTGTGGGCGCAATCGCTGGACGTTTCCAATTTGGCAGCCGGGCTCTGCGAGAGAGAGATACACAGTGTTGCCCCTTTACCAAGCCAAGCTTTTGGGGAAAGCGAATGTCTGTGTGGCAGCGAATGCAGTTCCAAGGGACAGTGAAAACCAGCTACAGCATTCCGTGCTGGCAGCTTTCGTGTGGGCGCAATCGCTGGACGTTTCCAATTTGGCAGCCGCGCTCTGCGAGAGAGAGATACACAGTGTTGCCCCTTTACCAAGCCAAGCTTTTGGGGAAAGCGAATGTTTGTGTGGCAGCGAATGCAGTTCCAAGGGACAGTGAAAACCAGCTACAGCATTCCGTGCTGGCAGCTTTCGTGTGGGCGCAATCGCTGGATGTTTCCAATTTGGCAGCCGGGCTCTGCGAGAGAGAGATACACAGTGTTGCCCCTTTACGAACCAAAACTTTTGGGGAAAGCGAATGTCTGTGTGGCAGCGAATGCAGTTCCAAGGGACAGTGAAAACCAGCTACAGCATTCCGTGCTGGCAGCTTTCGTGTGGGCGCAATCGCTGGACGTTTCGAATTTGGCAGCCGGGCTCTGCGAGAGAGAGATACACAGTGTTGCCCCTTTACGAACCAAAGCTTTTGGGGAAAGCGAATGTCTGTGTGGCAGCGAATGCAGTTCCAAGGGACAGTGAAAAGCAGCTACAGCATTCCGTGCTGGCAGCTTTCGTGTGGGCGCAATCGCTGGACGTTTCGAATTTGGCAGCCGGGCTCTGCGAGAGAGAGATACACAGTGTTGCCCCTTTACCAAGCCAAGCTTTTGGGGAAAGCGAATGTCTGTGTGGCAGCGAATGCAGTTCCAAGGGACAGTGAAAACCAGCTACAGCATTCTGTGCTGGCAGCTTTCGTGTGGGCGCAATCGCTGGACGTTTCCAATTTGGCAGCCGGGCTCTGCGAGAGAGAGATACACAGTGTTGCCCCTTTACCAAGCCAAGCTTTTGGGGAAAGCGAATGTCTGTGTGGCAGCGAATGCAGTTCCAAGGGACAGTGAAAACCAGCTACAGCATTCCGTGCTGGCAGCTTTCGTGTGGGCGCAATCGCTGGACGTTTCCAATTTGGCAGCCGGGCTCTGCGAGAGAGAGATACACAGTGTTGCCCCTTTACGAACCAAAGCTTTTGGGGAAAGCGAATGTCTGTGTGGCAGCGAATGCAGTTCCAAGGGACAGTGAAAACCAGCTACAGCATTCCGTGCTGGCAGCTTTCGTGTGGGCGCAATCGCTGGACGTTTCCAATTTGGCAGCCGGGCTCTGCGAGAGAGAGATACACAGTGTTGCCCCTTTACCAAGCCAAGCTTTTGGGGAAAGCGAATGTCTGTGTGGCAGCGAATGCAGTTCCAAGGGACAGTGAAAACCAGCTAGAGCATTCCGTGCTGGCAGCTTTCGTGTGGGCGCAATCGCTGGACGTTTCCAATTTGGCAGCCGGGCTCTGCGAGAGAGAGATACACAGTGTTGCCCCTTTACCAAGCCAAGCTTTTGGGGAAAGCGAATGTCTGTGTGGCAGCGAATGCAGTTCCAAGGGACAGTGAAAACCAGCTACAGCATTCCGTGCTGGCAGCTTTCGTGTGGGCGCAATCGCTGGACGTTTCGAATTTGGCAGCCGGGCTCTGCGAGAGAGAGATACACAGTGTTGCCCCTTTACCAAGCCAAGCTTTTGGGGAAAGCGAATGTCTGTGTGGCAGCGAATGCAGTTCCAAGGGACAGTGAAAACCAGCTACAGCATTCAGTGCTGGCAGCTTTCGTGTCAGCGCAATCGCTGGACGTTTCCAATTTGGCGGCAGGGCTCTGCGAGAGAGAGATACACAGTGTTGCCCCTTTACCAAGCCAAGCTTTTGGGGAAAGCGAATGTCTGTGTGGCAGCGAATGCAGTTCCAAGGGACAGTGAAAACCAGCTACAGCATTCCGTGCTGGCAGCTTTCGTGTGGGCGCAATCGCTGGACGTTTCCAATTTGGCAGCCGGGCTCTGCGAGAGAGAGATACACAGTGTTGCCCCTTTACGAACCAAAGCTTTTGGGGAAAGCGAATGTCTGTGTGGCAGCGAATGCAGTTCCAAGGGACAGTGAAAACCAGCTACAGCATTCCGTGCTGGCAGGTTTCGTGTGGGCGCAATCGCTGCACGTTTCCAATTTGGCAGCCGGGCTCTGCGAGAGAGAGATACACAGTGTTGCCCCTTTACCAAGCCAAGCTTTTGGGGAAAGCGAATGTCTGTGTGGCAGCGAATGCAGTTCCAAGGGACAGTGAAAACCAGCTACACCATTCCGTGCTGGCAGCTTTCGTGTGGGCGCAATCGCTGGACGTTTCCAATTTGGCAGCCGGGCTCTGCGAGAGAGAGATACACAGTGTTGCCCCTTTACGAACCAAAGCTTTTGGGGAAAGCGAATGTCTGTGTGGCAGCGAATGCAGTTCCAAGGGACAGTGAAAACCAGCTACAGCATTCCGTGCTGGCAGCTTTCGTGTGGGCGCAATCGCTGGACGTTTCGAATTTGGCAGCCGGGCTCTGCGAGAGAGAGATACACAGTGTTGCCCCTTTACGAACCAAAACTTTTGGGGAAAGCGAATGTCTGTGTGGCAGCGAATGCAGTTCCAAGGGACAGTGAAAACCAGCTACAGCATTCCGTGCTGGCAGGTTTCGTGTGGGTGCAATCGCTGGACGTTTCGAATTTGGCAGCCGGGCTCTGCGAGAGAGAGATACACAGTGTTGCCCCTTTACCAAGCCAAGCTTTTGGGGAAAGCGAATGTCTGTGTGGCAGCGAATGCAGTTCCAAGGGACAGTGAAAACCAGCTACAGCATTCCGTGCTGGCAGCTTTCGTGTGGGTGCAATCGCTGGACGTTTCGAATTTGGCAGCCGGGCTCTGCGAGAGAGAGATACACAGTGTTGCCCCTTTACGAACCAAAACTTTTGGGGAAAGCGAATGTCTGTGTGGCAGCGAATGCAGTTCCAAGGGACAGTGAAAACCAGCTACAGCATTCCGTGCTGGCAGCTTTCGTGTGGGCGCAATCGCTGGACGTTTCGAATTTGGCAGCCGGGCTCTGCAAGAGAGAGATACACAGTGTTGCCCCTTTACGAACCAAAGCTTTTGGGGAAAGCGAATGTCTGTGTGGCAGCGAATGCAGTTCCAAGGGACAGTGAAAACCAGCTACAGCATTCCGTGCTGGCATCTTTCGTGTGGGCGCAATCGCTGGACGTTTCCAATTTGGCAGCCGGGCTCTGCGAGAGAGAGATACACAGTGTTGCCCCTTTACCAAGCCAAGCTTTTGGGGAAAGCGAATGTCTGTGTGGCAGCGAATGCAGTTCCAAGGGACAGTGAAAACCAGCTACAGCATTCAGTGCTGGCAGCTTTCGTGTCAGCGCAATCGCTGGACGTTTCCAATTTGGCGGCCGGGCTCTGCGAGAGAGAGATACACAGTGTTGCCCCTTTACCAAGCCAAGCTTTTGGGGAAAGCGAATGTCTGTGTGGCAGCGAATGCAGTTCCAAGGGACAGTGAAAACCAGCTACAGCATTCCGTGCTGGCAGCTTTCGTGTGGGCGCAATCGCTGGACGTTTCCAATTTGGCAGCCGGGCTCTGCGAGAGAGAGATACACAGTGTTGCCCCTTTACGAACCAAAGCTTTTGGGGAAAGCGAATGTCTGTGTGGCAGCGAATGCAGTTCCAAGGGACAGTGAAAACCAGCTACAGCATTCCGTGCTGGCAGGTTTCGTGTGGGCGCAATCGCTGCACGTTTCCAATTTGGCAGCCGGGCTCTGCGAGAGAGAGATACACAGTGTTGCCCCTTTACCAAGCCAAGCTTTTGGGGAAAGCGAATGTCTGTGTGGCAGCGAATGCAGTTCCAAGGGACAGTGAAAACCAGCTACAGCATTCCGTGCTGGCAGCTTTCGTGTGGGCGCAATCGCTGGACGTTTCGAATTTGGCAGCCGGGCTCTGCGAGAGAGAGATACACAGTGTTGCCCCTTTACGAACCAAAACTTTTGGGGAAAGCGAATGTCTGTGTGGCAGCGAATGCAGTTCCAAGGGACAGTGAAAACCAGCTACAGCATTCCGTGCTGGCAGCTTTCGTGTGGGTGCAATCGCTGGACGTTTCGAATTTGGCAGCCGGGCTCTGCGAGAGAGAGATACACAGTGTTGCCCCTTTACGAACCAAAGCTTTTGGGGAAAGCGAATGTCTGTGTGGCAGCGAATGCAGTTCCAAGGGACAGTGAAAACCAGCTACAGCATTCCGTGCTGGCAGGTTTCGTGTGGGTGCAATCGCTGGACGTTTCGAATTTGGCAGCCGGGCTCTGCGAGAGAGAGATACACAGTGTTGCCCCTTTACCAAGCCAAGCTTTTGGGGAAAGCGAATGTCTGTGTGGCAGCGAATGCAGTTCCAAGGGACAGTGAAAACCAGCTACAGCATTCCGTGCTGGCAGCTTTCGTGTGGGTGCAATCGCTGGACGTTTCGAATTTGGCAGCCGGGCTCTGCGAGAGAGAGATACACAGTGTTGCCCCTTTACGAACCAAAACTTTTGGGGAAAGCGAATGTCTGTGTGGCAGCGAATGCAGTTCCAAGGGACAGTGAAAACCAGCTACAGCATTCTGTGCTGGCAGCTTTCGTGTGGGCGCAATCGCTGGACGTTTCGAATTTGGCAGCCGGGCTCTGCAAGAGAGAGATACACAGTGTTGCCCCTTTACGAACCAAAGCTTTTGGGGAAAGCGAATGTCTGTGTGGCAGCGAATGCAGTTCCAAGGGACAGTGAAAACCAGCTACAGCATTCCGTGCTGGCAGCTTTCGTGTGGGCGCAATCGCTGGACGTTTCCAATTTGGCAGCCGGGCTCTGCGAGAGAGAGATACACAGTGTTGCCCCTTTACCAAGCCAAGCTTTTGGGGAAAGCGAATGTCTGTGTGGCAGCGAATGCAGTTCCAAGGGACAGTGAAAACCAGCTACAGCATTCCGTGCTGGCAGCTTTCGTGTGGGCGCAATCGCTGGACGTTTCCAATTTGGCAGCCGGGCTCTGCGAGAGAGAGATACACAGTGTTGCCCCTTTACGAACCAAAACTTTTGGGGAAAGCGAATGTCTGTGTGGCAGCGAATGCAGTTCCAAGGGACAGTGAAAACCAGCTACAGCATTCCGTGCTGGCAGGTTTCGTGTGGGTGCAATCGCTGGACGTTTCGAATTTGGCAGCCGGGCTCTGCGAGAGAGAGATACACAGTGTTGCCCCTTTACCAAGCCAAGCTTTTGGGGAAAGCGAATGTCTGTGTGGCAGCGAATGCAGTTCCAAGGGACAGTGAAAACCAGCTACAGCATTCCGTGCTGGCAGCTTTCGTGTGGGCGCAATCGCTGGACGTTTCGAATTTGGCAGCCGGGCTCTGCAAGAGAGAGATACACAGTGTTGCCCCTTTACGAACCAAAGCTTTTGGGGAAAGCGAATGTCTGTGTGGCAGCGAATGCAGTTCCAAGGGACAGTGAAAACCAGCTACAGCATTCCGTGCTGGCAGCTTTCGTGTGGGCGCAATCGCTGGACGTTTCCAATTTGGCAGCCAGGCTCTGCGAGAGAGAGATACACAGTGTTGCCCCTTTACCAAGCCAAGCTTTTGGGGAAAGCGAATGTCTGTGTGGCAGCGAATGCAGTTCCAAGGGACAGTGAAAAGCAGCTACAGCATTCCGTGCTGGCAGCTTTCGTGTGGGCGCAATCGCTGGACGTTTCCAATTTGGCAGCCGGGCTCTGCGAGAGAGAGATACACAGTGTTGCCCCTTTACCAAGCCAAGCTTTTGGGGAAAGCGAATGTCTGTGTGGCAGCGAATGCAGTTCCAAGGGACAGTGAAAACCAGCTACAGCATTCCGTGCTGGCAGCTTTCGTGTGGGCGCAATCGCTGGACGTTTCCAATTTGGCAGCCGGGCTCTGCGAGAGAGAGATACACAGTGTTGCCCCTTTACCAAGCCAAGCTTTTGGGGAAAGCGAATGTCTGTGGGGCAGCGAATGCAGTTCCAAGGGACAGTGAAAACCAGCTACAGCATTCCGTGCTGGCAGCTTTCGTGTGGGCGCAATCGCTGGACGTTTCCAATTTGGCAGCCGGGCTCTGCGAGAGAGAGATACACAGTGTTGCCCCTTTACCAAGCCAAGCTTTTGGGGAAAGCGAATGTCTGTGGGGCAGCGAATGCAGTTCCAAGGGACAGTGAAAACCAGCTACAGCATTCCGTGCTGGCAGCTTTCGTGTGGGCGCAATCGCTGGACGTTTCGAATTTGGCAGCCGGGCTCTGCAAGAGAGAGATACACAGTGTTGCCCCTTTACGAACCAAAGCTTTTGGGGAAAGCGAATGTCTGTGTGGCAGCGAATGCAGTTCCAAGGGACAGTGAAAACCAGCTACAGCATTCCGTGCTGGCAGCTTTCGTGTGGGCGCAATCGCTGGACGTTTCCAATTTGGCAGCCGGGCTCTGCGAGAGAGAGATACACAGTGTTGCCCCTTTACCAAGCCAAGCTTTTGGGGAAAGCGAATGTCTGTGTGGCAGCGAATGCAGTTCCAAGGGACAGTGAAAACCAGCTACAGCATTCCGTGCTGGCAGCTTTCGTGTGGGCGCAATCGCTGGACGTTTCCAATTTGGCAGCCGGGCTCTGCGAGAGAGAGATACACAGTGTTGCCCCTTTACCAAGCCAAGCTTTTGGGGAAAGCGAATGTCTGTGTGGCAGCGAATGCAGTTCCAAGGGACAGTGAAAACCAGCTACAGCATTCCGTGCTGGCAGCTTTCGTGTGGGTGCAATCGCTGGACGTTTCGAATTTGGCAGCCGGGCTCTGCGAGAGAGAGATACACAGTGTTGCCCCTTTACGAACCAAAACTTTTGGGGAAAGCGAATGTCTGTGTGGCAGCGAATGCAGTTCCAAGGGACAGTGAAAACCAGCTACAGCATTCCGTGCTGGCAGCTTTCGTGTGGGCGCAATCGCTGGACGTTTCGAATTTGGCAGCCGGGCTCTGCGAGAGAGAGATACACAGTGTTGCCCCTTTACCAAGCCAAGCTTTTGGGGAAAGCGAATGTCTGTGTGGCAGCGAATGCAGTTCCAAGGGACAGTGAAAAGCAGCTACAGCATTCCGTGCTGGCAGCTTTCGTGTGGGCGCAATCGCTGGACGTTTCCAATTTGGCAGCCGGGCTCTGCGAGAGAGAGATACACAGTGTTGCCCCTTTACGAACCAAAGCTTTTGGGGAAAGCGAATGTCTGTGTGGCAGCGAATGCAGTTCCAAGGGACAGTGAAAACCAGCTACAGCATTCCGTGCTGGCAGGTTTCGTGTGGGCGCAATCGCTGGACGTTTCCAATTTGGCAGCCGGGCTCTGCGAGAGAGAGATACACAGTGTTGCCCCTTTACCAAGCCAAGCTTTTGGGGAAAGCGAATGTCTGTGTGGCAGCGAATGCAGTTCCAAGGGACAGTGAAAACCAGCTACAGCATTCCGTGCTGGCAGCTTTCGTGTGGGCGCAATCGCTGGACGTTTCCAATTTGGCAGCCGGGCTCTGCGAGAGAGAGATACACAGTGTTGCCCCTTTACCAAGCCAAGCTTTTGGGGAAAGCGAATGTCTGTGTGGCAGCGAATGCAGTTCCAAGGGACAGTGAAAACCAGCTACAGCATTCCGTGCTGGCAGCTTTCGTGTGGGCGCAATCGCTGGACGTTTCGAATTTGGCAGCCGGGCTCTGCGAGAGGGAGATACACAGTGTTGCCCCTTTACCAAGCCAAGCTTTTGGGGAAAGCGAATGTCTGTGTGGCAGCGAATGCAGTTCCAAGGGACAGTGAAAACCAGCTACAGCATTCCGTGCTGGCAGCTTTCGTGTGGGCGCAATCGCTGGACGTTTCCAATTTGGCAGCCGGGCTCTGCGAGAGAGAGATACACAGTGTTGCCCCTTTACCAAGCCAAGCTTTTGGGGAAAGCGAATGTCTGTGTGGCAGCGAATGCAGTTCCAAGGGACAGTGAAAACCAGCTACAGCATTCCGTGCTGGCAGCTTTCGTGTGGGCGCAATCGCTGGACGTTTCCAATTTGGCAGCCGGGCTCTGCGAGAGAGAGATACACAGTGTTGCCCCTTTACCAAGCCAAGCTTTTGGGGAAAGCGAATGTCTGTGTGGCAGCGAATGCAGTTCCAAGGGACAGTGAAAACCAGCTACAGCATTCCGTGCTGGCAGCTTTCGTGTGGGCGCAATCGCTGGACGTTTCGAATTTGGCAGCCGGGCTCTGCGAGAGAGAGATACACAGTGTTGCCCCTTTACGAACCAAAGCTTTTGGGGAAAGCGAATGTCTGTGTGGCAGCGAATGCAGTTCCAAGGGACAGTGAAAACCAGCTACAGCATTCCGTGCTGGCAGCTTTCGTGTGGGCGCAATCGCTGGACGTTTCCAATTTGGCAGCCGGGCTCTGCGAGAGGGAGATACACAGTGTTGCCCCTTTACCAAGCCAAGCTTTTGGGGAAAGCGAATGTCTGTGTGGCAGCGAATGCAGTTCCAAGGGACAGTGAAAACCAGCTACAGCATTCCGTGCTGGCAGCTTTCGTGTGGGCGCAATCGCTGGACGTTTCCAATTTGGCAGCCGGGCTCTGCGAGAGAGAGATACACAGTGTTGCCCCTTTACCAAGCCAAGCTTTTGGGGAAAGCGAATGTCTGTGTGGCAGTGAATGCAGTTCCAAGGGACAGTGAAAACCAGCTACAGCATTCCGTGCTGGCAGCTTTCGTGTGGGCGCAATCGCTGGACGTTTCCAATTTGGCAGCCGGGCTCTGCGAGAGAGAGATACACAGTGTTGCCCCTTTACCAAGCCAAGCTTTTGGGGAAAGCGAATGTCTGTGTGGCAGCGAATGCAGTTCCAAGGGACAGTGAAAACCAGCTACAGCATTCCGTGCTGGCAGCTTTCGTGTGGGCGCAATCGCTGGACGTTTCCAATTTGGCAGCCGGGCTCTGCGAGAGAGAGATACACAGTGTTGCCCCTTTACGAAACAAAACTTTTGGGGAAACCGAATGTCTGTGGGGCAGCGAATGCAGTTCCAAGGGACAGTGAAAACCAGCTACAGCATTCCGTGCTGGCAGCTTTCGTGTGGGCGCAATCGCTGGACGTTTCCAATTTGGCAGCCGGGCTCTGCGAGAGAGAGATACACAGTGTTGCCCCTTTACCAAGCCAAGCTTTTGGGGAAAGCGAATGTCTGTGTGGCAGCGAATGCAGTTCCAAGGGACAGTGAAAACCAGCTACAGCATTCCGTGCTGGCAGCTTTCGTGTGGGCGCAATCGCTGGACTTTTCCAATTTGGCAGCCGGGCTCTGCGAGAGAGAGATACACAGTGTTGCCCCTTTACCAAGCCAAGCTTTTGGGGAAAGCGAATGTCTGTGTGGCAGCGAATGCAGTTCCAAGGGACAGTGAAAACCAGCTACAGCATTCCGTGCTGGCAGCTTTCGTGTGGGCGCAATCGCTGGACGTTTCCAATTTGGCAGCCGGGCTCTGCGAGAGGGAGATACACAGTGTTGCCCCTTTACCAAGCCAAGCTTTTGGGGAAAGCGAATGTCTGTGTGGCAGCGAATGCAGTTCCAAGGGACAGTGAAAACCAGCTACAGCATTCCGTGCTGGCAGCTTTCGTGTGGGCGCAATCGCTGGACGTTTCCAATTTGGCAGCCGGGCTCTGCGAGAGAGAGATACACAGTGTTGCCCCTTTACCAAGCCAAGCTTTTGGGGAAAGCGAATGTCTGTGTGGCAGCGAATGCAGTTCCAAGGGACAGTGAAAACCAGCTACAGCATTCCGTGCTGGCAGCTTTCGTGTGGGCGCAATCGCTGGACGTTTCGAATTTGCCAGCCGGGCTCTGCGAGAGAGAGATACACAGTGTTGCCCCTTTACCAAGCCAAGCTTTTGGGGAAAGCGAATGTCTGTGTGGCAGCGAATGCAGTTCCAAGGGACAGTGAAAACCAGCTACAGCATTCCGTGCTGGCAGCTTTCGTGTGGGCGCAATCGCTGGACGTTTCGAGTTTGGCAGCCGGGCTCTGCGAGGGAGAGATACACAGTGTTGCCCCTTTACCAAGCCAAGCTTTTGGGGAAAGCGAATGTCTGTGTGGCAGCGAATGCAGTTCCAAGGGACAGTGAAAACCAGCTACAGCATTCCGTGCTGGCAGCTTTCGTGTGGGCGCAATCGCTGGACGTTTCGAATTTGGCAGCCGGGCTCTGCGAGAGAGAGATACACAGTGTTGCCCCTTTACCAAGCCAAGCTTTTGGGGAAAGCGAATGTCTGTGGGGCAGCGAATGCAGTTCCAAGGGACAGTGAAAACCAGCTACAGCATTCCGTGCTGGCAGCTTTCGTGTGGGCGCAATCGCTGGACGTTTCGAATTTGCCAGCCGGGCTCTGCGAGAGAGAGATACACAGTGTTGCCCCTTTACCAAGCCAAGCTTTTGGGGAAAGCGAATGTCTGTGTGGCAGCGAATGCAGTTCCAAGGGACAGTGAAAACCAGCTACAGCATTCCGTGCTGGCAGCTTTCGTGTGGGCGCAATCGCTGGACGTTTCCAATTTGGCAGCCGGGCTCTGCGAGAGAGAGATACACAGTGTTGCCCCTTTACCAAGCCAAGCTTTTGGGGAAAGCGAATGTCTGTGTGGCAGCGAATGCAGTTCCAAGGGACAGTGAAAAGCAGCTACAGCATTCCGTGCTGGCAGCTTTCGTGTGGGCGCAATCGCTGGACGTTTCCAATTTGGCAGCCGGGCTCTGCGAGAGAGAGATACACAGTGTTGCCCCTTTACGAACCAAAGCTTTTGGGGAAAGCGAATGTCTGTGTGGCAGCGAATGCAGTTCCAAGGGACAGTGAAAACCAGCTACAGCATTCCGTGCTGGCAGCTTTCGTGTGGGCGCAATCGCTGGACGTTTCGAATTTGGCAGCCGGGCTCTGCGAGAGAGAGATACACAGTGTTGCCCCTTTACCAAGCCAAGCTTTTGGGGAAAGCGAATGTCTGTGTGGCAGCGAATGCAGTTCCAAGGGACAGTGAAAACCAGCTACAGCATTCCGTGCTGGCAGCTTTCGTGTGGGCGCAATCGCTGGACGTTTCGAATTTGCCAGCCGGGCTCTGCGAGAGAGAGATACACAGTGTTGCCCCTTTATGAACCAAAGCTTTTGGGGAAAGCGAATGTCTGTGTGGCAGCGAATGTAGTTCCAAGGGACAGTGAAAACCAGCTACAGCATTCCGTGCTGGCAGCTTTCGTGTGGGCGCAATCGCTGGACGTTTCGAATTTGGCAGCCGGGCTCTGCGAGAGAGAGATACACAGTGTTGCCCCTTTACCAAGCCAAGCTTTTGGGGAAAGCGAATGTCTGTGTGGCAGCGAATGCAGTTCCAAGGGACAGTGAAAACCAGCTACAGCATTCCGTGCTGGCAGCTTTCGTGTGGGCGCAATCGCTGGACGTTTCGAATTTGCCAGCCGGGCTCTGCGAGAGAGAGATACACAGTGTTGCCCCTTTACCAAGCCACGCTTTTGGGGAAAGCGAATGTCTGTGTGGCAGCGAATGCAGTTCCAAGGGACAGTGAAAAGCAGCTACAGCATTCCGTGCTGGCAGCTTTCGTGTGGGCGCAATCGCTGGACGTTTCGAATTTGGCAGCCGGGCTCTGCGAGAGAGAGATACACAGTGTTGCCCCTTTATGAACCAAAGCTTTTGGGGAAAGCGAATGTCTGTGTGGCAGCGAATGTAGTTCCAAGGGACAGTGAAAACCAGCTACAGCATTCCGTGCTGGCAGCTTTCGTGTGGGCGCAATCGCTGGACGTTTCGAATTTGCCAGCCGGGCTCTGCGAGAGAGAGATACACAGTGTTGCCCCTTTACCAAGCCAAGCTTTTGGGGAAAGCGAATGTCTGTGTGGCAGCGAATGCAGTTCCAAGGGACAGTGAAAACCAGCTACAGCATTCCGTGCTGGCAGCTTTCGTGTGGGCGCAATCGCTGGACGTTTCCAATTTGGCAGCCGGGCTCTGCGAGAGAGAGATACACAGTGTTGCCCCTTTACGAACCAAAGCTTTTGGGGAAAGCGAATGTCTGTGTGGCAGCGAATGCAGTTCCAAGGGACAGTGAAAACCAGCTACAGCATTCCGTGCTGGCAGCTTTCGTGTGGGCGCAATCGCTGGACGTTTCGAATTTGGCAGCCGGGCTCTGCGAGAGAGAGATACACAGTGTTGCCCCTTTACCAAGCCAAGCTTTTGGGGAAAGCGAATGTCTGTGTGGCAGCGAATGCAGTTCCAAGGGACAGTGAAAACCAGCTACAGCATTCCGTGCTGGCAGCTTTCGTGTGGGCGCAATCGCTGGACGTTTCGAATTTGGCAGCCGGGCTCTGCGAGAGAGAGATACACAGTGTTGCCCCTTTACCAAGCCAAGCTTTTGGGGAAAGCGAATGTCTGTGTGGCAGCGAATGCAGTTCCAAGGGACAGTGAAAACCAGCTACAGCATTCCGTGCTGGCAGCTTTCGTGTGGGCGCAATCGCTGGACGTTTCGAATTTGGCAGCCGGGCTCTGCGAGAGAGAGATACACAGTGTTGCCCCTTTACCAAGCCAAGCTTTTGGGGAAAGCGAATGTCTGTGTGGCAGCGAATGCAGTTCCAAGGGACAGTGAAAACCAGCTACAGCATTCCGTGCTGGCAGCTTTCGTGTGGGCGCAATCGCTGGACGTTTCGAGTTTGGCAGCCGGGCTCTGCGAGAGAGAGATACACAGTGTTGCCCCTTTACCAAGCCAAGCTTTTGGGGAAAGCGAATGTCTGTGTGGCAGCGAATGCAGTTCCAAGGGACAGTGAAAACCAGCTACAGCATTCCGTGCTGGCAGCTTTCGTGTGGGCGCAATCGCTGGACGTTTCCAATTTGGCAGCCGGGCTCTGCGAGAGAGAGATACACAGTGTTGCCCCTTTACGAACCAAAGCTTTTGGGGAAAGCGAATGTCTGTGTGGCAGCGAATGCAGTTCCAAGGGACAGTGAAAACCAGCTACAGCATTCCGTGCTGGCAGCTTTCGTGTGGGCGCAATCGCTGGACGTTTCGAATTTGGCAGCCGGGCTCTGCGAGAGAGAGATACACAGTGTTGCCCCTTTACCAAGCCAAGCTTTTGGGGAAAGCGAATGTCTGTGTGGCAGCGAATGCAGTTCCAAGGGACAGTGAAAACCAGCTACAGCATTCCGTGCTGGCAGCTTTCGTGTGGGCGCAATCGCTGGACGTTTCGAATTTGCCAGCCGGGCTCTGCGAGAGAGAGATACACAGTGTTGCCCCTTTACCAAGCCAAGCTTTTGGGGAAAGCGAATGTCTGTGTGGCAGCGAATGCAGTTCCAAGGGACAGTGAAAAGCAGCTACAGCATTCCGTGCTGGCAGCTTTCGTGTAGGCGCAATCGCTGGACGTTTCGAATTTGGCAGCCGGGCTCTGCGAGAGAGAGATACACAGTGTTGCCCCTTTATGAACCAAAGCTTTTGGGGAAAGCGAATGTCTGTGTGGCAGCGAATGTAGTTCCAAGGGACAGTGAAAACCAGCTACAGCATTCCGTGCTGGCAGCTTTCGTGTGGGCGCAATCGCTGGACGTTTCGAATTTGGCAGCCGGGCTCTGCGAGAGAGAGATACACAGTGTTGCCCCTTTACCAAGCCAAGCTTTTGGGGAAAGCGAATGTCTGTGTGGCAGCGAATGCAGTTCCAAGGGACAGTGAAAACCAGCTACAGCATTCCGTGCTGGCAGCTTTCGTGTGGGCGCAATCGCTGGACGTTTCGAATTTGCCAGCCGGGCTCTGCGAGAGAGAGATACACAGTGTTGCCCCTTTACCAAGCCAAGCTTTTGGGGAAAGCGAATGTCTGTGTGGCAGCGAATGCAGTTCCAAGGGACAGTGAAAACCAGCTACAGCATTCCGTGCTGGCAGCTTTCGTGTGGGCGCAATCGCTGGACGTTTCGAATTTGGCAGCCGGGCTCTGCGAGAGAGAGATACACAGTGTTGCCCCTTTACCAAGCCAAGCTTTTGGGGAAAGCGAATGTCTGTGTGGCAGCGAATGCAGTTCCAAGGGACAGTGAAAACCAGCTACAGCATTCCGTGCTGGCAGCTTTCGTGTGGGCGCAATCGCTGGACGTTTCGAATTTGGCAGCCGGGCTCTGCGAGAGAGAGATACACAGTGTTGCCCCTTTATGAACCAAAGCTTTTGGGGAAAGCGAATGTCTGTGTGGCAGCGAATGTAGTTCCAAGGGACAGTGAAAACCAGCTACAGCATTCCGTGCTGGCAGCTTTCGTGTGGGCGCAATCGCTGGACGTTTCGAATTTGCCAGCCGGGCTCTGCGAGAGAGAGATACACAGTGTTGCCCCTTTACCAAGCCAAGCTTTTGGGGAAAGCGAATGTCTGTGTGGCAGCGAATGCAGTTCCAAGGGACAGTGAAAACCAGCTACAGCATTCCGTGCTGGCAGCTTTCGTGTGGGCGCAATCGCTGGACGTTTCGAATTTGGCAGCCGGGCTCTGCGAGAGAGAGATACACAGTGTTGCCCCTTTACCAAGCCAAGCTTTTGGGGAAAGCGAATGTCTGTGTGGCAGCGAATGCAGTTCCAAGGGACAGTGAAAACCAGCTACAGCATTCCGTGCTGGCAGCTTTCGTGTGGGCGCAATCGCTGGACGTTTCCAATTTGGCAGCCAGGCTCTGCGAGAGAGAGATACACAGTGTTGCCCCTTTACGAACCAAAGCTTTTGGGGAAAGCGAATGTCTGTGTGGCAGCGAATGCAGTTCCAAGGGACAGTGAAAACCAGCTACAGCATTCCGTGCTGGCAGCTTTCGTGTGGGCGCAATCGCTGGACGTTTCGAATTTGGCAGCCGGGCTCTGCGAGAGAGAGATACACAGTGTTGCCCCTTTACCAAGCCAAGCTTTTGGGGAAAGCGAATGTCTGTGTGGCAGCGAATGCAGTTCCAAGGGACAGTGAAAACCAGCTACAGCATTCCGTGCTGGCAGCTTTCGTGTGGGCGCAATCGCTGGACGTTTCGAATTTGGCAGCCGGGCTCTGCGAGAGAGAGATACACAGTGTTGCCCCTTTACGAACCAAAGCTTTTGGGGAAAGCGAATGTCTGTGTGGCAGCGAATGCAGTTCCAAGGGACAGTGAAAACCAGCTACAGCATTCCGTGGTGGCAGCTTTCGTGTGGGCGCAATCGCTGGACGTTTCGAATTTGGCAGCCGGGCTCTGCGAGAGAGAGATACACAGTGTTGCCCCTTTACCAAGCCAAGCTTTTGGGGAAAGCGAATGTCTGTGTGGCAGCGAATGCAGTTCCAAGGGACAGTGAAAAGCAGCTACAGCATTCCGTGCTGGCAGCTTTCGTGTGGGCGCAATCGCTGGACGTTTCGAATTTGCCAGCCGGGCTCTGCGAGAGAGAGATACACAGTGTTGCCCCTTTACGAACCAAAGCTTTTGGGGAAAGCGAATGTCTGTGTGGCAGCGAATGCAGTTCCAAGGGACAGTGAAAACCAGCTACAGCATTCCGTGCTGGCAGCTTTCGTGTGGGCGCAATCGCTGGACGTTTCGAATTTGGCAGCCGGGCTCTGCGAGAGAGAGATACACAGTGTTGCCCCTTTACCAAGCCAAGCTTTTGGGGAAAGCGAATGTCTGTGTGGCAGCGAATGCAGTTCCAAGGGACAGTGAAAACCAGCTACAGCATTCCGTGCTGGCAGCTTTCGTGTGGGCGCAATCGCTGGACGTTTCGAATTTGGCAGCCGGGCTCTGCGAGAGAGAGATACACAGTGTTGCCCCTTTACGAACCAAAGCTTTTGGGGAAAGCGAATGTCTGTGTGGCAGCGAATGCAGTTCCAAGGGACAGTGAAAACCAGCTACAGCATTCCGTGGTGGCAGCTTTCGTGTGGGCGCAATCGCTGGACGTTTCGAATTTGGCAGCCGGGCTCTGCGAGAGAGAGATACACAGTGTTGCCCCTTTACCAAGCCAAGCTTTTGGGGAAAGCGAATGTCTGTGTGGCAGCGAATGCAGTTCCAAGGGACAGTGAAAAGCAGCTACAGCATTCCGTGCTGGCAGCTTTCGTGTGGGCGCAATCGCTGGACGTTTCGAATTTGCCAGCCGGGCTCTGCGAGAGAGAGATACACAGTGTTGCCCCTTTACCAAGCCAAGCTTTTGGGGAAAGCGAATGTCTGTGTGGCAGCGAATGCAGTTCCAAGGGACAGTGAAAACCAGCTACAGCATTCCGTGCTGGCAGCTTTCGTGTGGGCGCAATCGCTGGACGTTTCCAATTTGGCAGCCGGGCTCTGCGAGAGAGAGATACACAGTGTTGCCCCTTTACCAAGCCAAGCTTTTGGGGAAAGCGAATGTCTGTGTGGCAGCGAATGCAGTTCCAAGGGACAGTGAAAACCAGCTACAGCATTCCGTGCTGGCAGCTTTCGTGTGGGCGCAATCGCTGGACGTTTCGAATTTGCCAGCCGGGCTCTGCGAGAGAGAGATACACAGTGTTGCCCCTTTACCAAGCCAAGCTTTTGGGGAAAGCGAATGTCTGTGTGGCAGCGAATGCAGTTCCAAGGGACAGTGAAAACCAGCTACAGCATTCCGTGCTGGCAGCTTTCGTGTGGGCGCAATCGCTGGACGTTTCGAATTTGCCAGCCGGGCTCTGCGAGAGAGAGATACACAGTGTTGCCCCTTTACCAAGCCAAGCTTTTGGGGAAAGCGAATGTCTGTGTGGCAGCGAATGCAGTTCCAAGGGACAGTGAAAAGCAGCTACAGCATTCCGTGCTGGCAGCTTTCGTGTGGGCGCAATCGCTGGACGTTTCGAATTTGGCAGCCGGGCTCTGCGAGAGAGAGATACACAGTGTTGCCCCTTTATGAACCAAAGCTTTTGGGGAAAGCGAATGTCTGTGTGGCAGCGAATGTAGTTCCAAGGGACAGTGAAAACCAGCTACAGCATTCCGTGCTGGCAGCTTTCGTGTGGGCGCAATCGCTGGACGTTTCGAATTTGCCAGCCGGGCTCTGCGAGAGAGAGATACACAGTGTTGCCCCTTTACCAAGCCAAGCTTTTGGGGAAAGCGAATGTCTGTGTGGCAGCGAATGCAGTTCCAAGGGACAGTGAAAACCAGCTACAGCATTCCGTGCTGGCAGCTTTCGTGTGGGCGCAATCGCTGGACGTTTCGAATTTGGCAGCCGGGCTCTGCGAGAGAGAGATACACAGTGTTGCCCCTTTACCAAGCCAAGCTTTTGGGGAAAGCGAATGTCTGTGTGGCAGCGAATGCAGTTCCAAGGGACAGTGAAAACCAGCTACAGCATTCCGTGCTGGCAGCTTTCGTGTGGGCGCAATCGCTGGACGTTTCCAATTTGGCAGCCAGGCTCTGCGAGAGAGAGATACACAGTGTTGCCCCTTTACGAACCAAAGCTTTTGGGGAAAGCGAATGTCTGTGTGGCAGCGAATGCAGTTCCAAGGGACAGTGAAAACCAGCTACAGCATTCCGTGCTGGCAGCTTTCGTGTGGGCGCAATCGCTGGACGTTTCGAATTTGGCAGCCGGGCTCTGCGAGAGAGAGATACACAGTGTTGCCCCTTTACCAAGCCAAGCTTTTGGGGAAAGCGAATGTCTGTGTGGCAGCGAATGCAGTTCCAAGGGACAGTGAAAACCAGCTACAGCATTCCGTGCTGGCAGCTTTCGTGTGGGCGCAATCGCTGGACGTTTCGAATTTGGCAGCCGGGCTCTGCGAGAGAGAGATACACAGTGTTGCCCCTTTACGAACCAAAGCTTTTGGGGAAAGCGAATGTCTGTGTGGCAGCGAATGCAGTTCCAAGGGACAGTGAAAACCAGCTACAGCATTCCGTGCTGGCAGCTTTCGTGTGGGCGCAATCGCTGGACGTTTCCAATTTGGCAGCCGGGCTCTGCGAGAGAGAGATACACAGTGTTGCCCCTTTACCAAGCCAAGCTTTTGGGGAAAGCGAATGTCTGTGTGGCAGCGAATGCAGTTCCAAGGGACAGTGAAAAGCAGCTACAGCATTCCGTGCTGGCAGCTTTCGTGTGGGTGCAATCGCTGGACGTTTCGAATTTGCCAGCCGGGCTCTGCGAGAGAGAGATACACAGTGTTGCCCCTTTACCAAGCCAAGCTTTTGGGGAAAGCGAATGTCTGTGTGGCAGCGAATGCAGTTCCAAGGGACAGTGAAAACCAGCTACAGCATTCCGTGCTGGCAGCTTTCGTGTGGGCGCAATCGCTGGACGTTTCGAATTTGCCAGCCGGGCTCTGCGAGAGAGAGATACACAGTGTTGCCCCTTTACCAAGCCAAGCTTTTGGGGAAAGCGAATGTCTGTGTGGCAGCGAATGCAGTTCCAAGGGACAGTGAAAACCAGCTACAGCATTCCGTGCTGGCAGCTTTCGTGTGGGCGCAATCGCTGGACGTTTCCAATTTGGCAGCCGGGCTCTGCGAGAGAGAGATACACAGTGTTGCCCCTTTACCAAGCCAAGCTTTTGGGGAAAGCGAATGTCTGTGTGGCAGCGAATGCAGTTCCAAGGGACAGTGAAAACCAGCTACAGCATTCCGTGCTGGCAGCTTTCGTGTGGGCGCAATCGCTGGACGTTTCCAATTTGGCAGCCGGGCTCTGCGAGAGAGAGATACACAGTGTTGCCCCTTTACGAACCAAAGCTTTTGGGGAAAGCGAATGTCTGTGTGGCAGCGAATGCAGTTCCAAGGGACAGTGAAAACCAGCTACAGCATTCCGTGCTGGCAGCTTTCGTGTGGGCGCAATCGCTGGACGTTTCGAATTTGGCAGCCGGGCTCTGCGAGAGAGAGATACACAGTGTTGCCCCTTTACCAAGCCAAGCTTTTGGGGAAAGCGAATGTCTGTGTGGCAGCGAATGCAGTTCCAAGGGACAGTGAAAACCAGCTACAGCATTCCGTGCTGGCAGCTTTCGTGTGGGCGCAATCGCTGGACGTTTCGAATTTGGCAGCCGGGCTCTGCGAGAGAGAGATACACAGTGTTGCCCCTTTACCAAGCCAAGCTTTTGGGGAAAGCGAATGTCTGTGTGGCAGCGAATGCAGTTCCAAGGGACAGTGAAAACCAGCTACAGCATTCCGTGCTGGCAGCTTTCGTGTGGGCGCAATCGCTGGACGTTTCGAGTTTGGCAGCCGGGCTCTGCGAGAGAGAGATACACAGTGTTGCCCCTTTACCAAGCCAAGCTTTTGGGGAAAGCGAATGTCTGTGTGGCAGCGAATGCAGTTCCAAGGGACAGTGAAAACCAGCTACAGCATTCCGTGCTGGCAGCTTTCGTGTGGGCGCAATCGCTGGACGTTTCCAATTTGGCAGCCGGGCTCTGCGAGAGAGAGATACACATTGTTGCCCCTTTACGAACCAAAGCTTTTGGGGAAAGCGAATGTCTGTGTGGCAGCGAATGCAGTTCCAAGGGACAGTGAAAACCAGCTACAGCATTCCGTGCTGGCAGCTTTCGTGTGGGCGCAATCGCTGGACGTTTCGAATTTGGCAGCCGGGCTCTGCGAGAGAGAGATACACAGTGTTGCCCCTTTACCAAGCCAAGCTTTTGGGGAAAGCGAATGTCTGTGTGGCAGCGAATGCAGTTCCAAGGGACAGTGAAAACCAGCTACAGCATTCCGTGCTGGCAGCTTTCGTGTGGGCGCAATCGCTGGACGTTTCCAATTTGGCAGCCGGGCTCTGCGAGAGAGAGATACACAGTGTTGCCCCTTTACGAACCAAAGCTTTTGGGGAAAGCGAATGTCTGTGTGGCAGCGAATGCAGTTCCAAGGGACAGTGAAAACCAGCTACAGCATTCCGTGCTGGCAGCTTTCGTGTGGGCGCAATCGCTGGACGTTTCGAATTTGGCAGCCGGGCTCTGCGAGAGAGAGATACACAGTGTTGCCCCTTTACCAAGCCAAGCTTTTGGGGAAAGCGAATGTCTGTGTGGCAGCGAATGCAGTTCCAAGGGACAGTGAAAACCAGCTACAGCATTCCGTGCTGGCAGCTTTCGTGTGGGCGCAATCGCTGGACGTTTCGAATTTGCCAGCCGGGCTCTGCGAGAGAGAGATACACAGTGTTGCCCCTTTACCAAGCCAAGCTTTTGGGGAAAGCGAATGTCTGTGTGGCAGCGAATGCAGTTCCAAGGGACAGTGAAAAGCAGCTACAGCATTCCGTGCTGGCAGCTTTCGTGTAGGCGCAATCGCTGGACGTTTCGAATTTGGCAGCCGGGCTCTGCGAGAGAGAGATACACAGTGTTGCCCCTTTATGAACCAAAGCTTTTGGGGAAAGCGAATGTCTGTGTGGCAGCGAATGTAGTTCCAAGGGACAGTGAAAACCAGCTACAGCATTCCGTGCTGGCAGCTTTCGTGTGGGCGCAATCGCTGGACGTTTCGAATTTGGCAGCCGGGCTCTGCGAGAGAGAGATACACAGTGTTGCCCCTTTACCAAGCCAAGCTTTTGGGGAAAGCGAATGTCTGTGTGGCAGCGAATGCAGTTCCAAGGGACAGTGAAAACCAGCTACAGCATTCCGTGCTGGCAGCTTTCGTGTGGGCGCAATCGCTGGACGTTTCGAATTTGCCAGCCGGGCTCTGCGAGAGAGAGATACACAGTGTTGCCCCTTTACCAAGCCAAGCTTTTGGGGAAAGCGAATGTCTGTGTGGCAGCGAATGCAGTTCCAAGGGACAGTGAAAACCAGCTACAGCATTCCGTGCTGGCAGCTTTCGTGTGGGCGCAATCGCTGGACGTTTCGAATTTGCCAGCCGGGCTCTGCGAGAGAGAGATACACAGTGTTGCCCCTTTACCAAGCCAAGCTTTTGGGGAAAGCGAATGTCTGTGTGGCAGCGAATGCAGTTCCAAGGGACAGTGAAAACCAGCTACAGCATTCCGTGCTGGCAGCTTTCGTGTGGGCGCAATCGCTGGACGTTTCGAATTTGGCAGCCGGGCTCTGCGAGAGAGAGATACACAGTGTTGCCCCTTTATGAACCAAAGCTTTTGGGGAAAGCGAATGTCTGTGTGGCAGCGAATGTAGTTCCAAGGGACAGTGAAAACCAGCTACAGCATTCCGTGCTGGCAGCTTTCGTGTGGGCGCAATCGCTGGACGTTTCGAATTTGCCAGCCGGGCTCTGCGAGAGAGAGATACACAGTGTTGCCCCTTTACCAAGCCAAGCTTTTGGGGAAAGCGAATGTCTGTGTGGCAGCGAATGCAGTTCCAAGGGACAGTGAAAACCAGCTACAGCATTCCGTGCTGGCAGCTTTCGTGTGGGCGCAATCGCTGGACGTTTCGAATTTGGCAGCCGGGCTCTGCGAGAGAGAGATACACAGTGTTGCCCCTTTATGAACCAAAGCTTTTGGGGAAAGCGAATGTCTGTGTGGCAGCGAATGTAGTTCCAAGGGACAGTGAAAACCAGCTACAGCATTCCGTGCTGGCAGCTTTCGTGTGGGCGCAATCGCTGGACGTTTCGAATTTGCCAGCCGGGCTCTGCGAGAGAGAGATACACAGTGTTGCCCCTTTACCAAGCCAAGCTTTTGGGGAAAGCGAATGTCTGTGTGGCAGCGAATGCAGTTCCAAGGGACAGTGAAAACCAGCTACAGCATTCCGTGCTGGCAGCTTTCGTGTGGGCGCAATCGCTGGACGTTTCGAATTTGGCAGCCGGGCTCTGCGAGAGAGAGATACACAGTGTTGCCCCTTTACCAAGCCAAGCTTTTGGGGAAAGCGAATGTCTGTGTGGCAGCGAATGCAGTTCCAAGGGACAGTGAAAACCAGCTACAGCATTCCGTGCTGGCAGCTTTCGTGTGGGCGCAATCGCTGGACGTTTCGAATTTGGCAGCCGGGCTCTGCGAGAGAGAGATACACAGTGTTGCCCCTTTACGAACCAAAGCTTTTGGGGAAAGCGAATGTCTGTGTGGCAGCGAATGCAGTTCCAAGGGACAGTGAAAACCAGCTACAGCATTCCGTGGTGGCAGCTTTCGTGTGGGCGCAATCGCTGGACGTTTCGAATTTGGCAGCCGGGCTCTGCGAGAGAGAGATACACAGTGTTGCCCCTTTACCAAGCCAAGCTTTTGGGGAAAGCGAATGTCTGTGTGGCAGCGAATGCAGTTCCAAGGGACAGTGAAAAGCAGCTACAGCATTCCGTGCTGGCAGCTTTCGTGTGGGCGCAATCGCTGGACGTTTCGAATTTGGCAGCCGGGCTCTGCGAGAGAGAGATACACAGTGTTGCCCCTTTACGAACCAAAACTTTTGGGGAAAGCGAATGTCTGTGTGGCAGCGAATGCAGTTCCAAGGGACAGTGAAAACCAGCTACAGCATTCCGTGCTGGCAGCTTTCGTGTGGGCGCAATCGCTGGACGTTTCGAATTTGGCAGCCGGGCTCTGCGAGAGAGAGATACACAGTGTTGCCCCTTTACCAAGCCAAGCTTTTGGGGAAAGCGAATGTCTGTGTGGCAGCGAATGCAGTTCCAAGGGACAGTGAAAACCAGCTACAGCATTCCGTGCTGGCAGCTTTCGTGTGGGCGCAATCGCTGGACGTTTCGAATTTGGCAGCCGGGCTCTGCGAGAGAGAGATACACAGTGTTGCCCCTTTACCAAGCCAAGCTTTTGGGGAAAGCGAATGTCTGTGTGGCAGCGAATGCAGTTCCAAGGGACAGTGAAAACCAGCTACAGCATTCCGTGCTGGCAGCTTTCGTGTGGGCGCAATCGCTGGACGTTTCGAGTTTGGCAGCCGGGCTCTGCGAGAGAGAGATACACAGTGTTGCCCCTTTACCAAGCCAAGCTTTTGGGGAAAGCGAATGTCTGTGTGGCAGCGAATGCAGTTCCAAGGGACAGTGAAAACCAGCTACAGCATTCCGTGCTGGCAGCTTTCGTGTGGGCGCAATCGCTGGACGTTTCCAATTTGGCAGCCGGGCTCTGCGAGAGAGAGATACACATTGTTGCCCCTTTACGAACCAAAGCTTTTGGGGAAAGCGAATGTCTGTGTGGCAGCGAATGCAGTTCCAAGGGACAGTGAAAACCAGCTACAGCATTCCGTGCTGGCAGCTTTCGTGTGGGCGCAATCGCTGGACGTTTCGAATTTGGCAGCCGGGCTCTGCGAGAGAGAGATACACAGTGTTGCCCCTTTACCAAGCCAAGCTTTTGGGGAAAGCGAATGTCTGTGTGGCAGCGAATGCAGTTCCAAGGGACAGTGAAAACCAGCTACAGCATTCCGTGCTGGCAGCTTTCGTGTGGGCGCAATCGCTGGACGTTTCCAATTTGGCAGCCGGGCTCTGCGAGAGAGAGATACACAGTGTTGCCCCTTTACGAACCAAAGCTTTTGGGGAAAGCGAATGTCTGTGTGGCAGCGAATGCAGTTCCAAGGGACAGTGAAAACCAGCTACAGCATTCCGTGCTGGCAGCTTTCGTGTGGGCGCAATCGCTGGACGTTTCGAATTTGGCAGCCGGGCTCTGCGAGAGAGAGATACACAGTGTTGCCCCTTTACCAAGCCAAGCTTTTGGGGAAAGCGAATGTCTGTGTGGCAGCGAATGCAGTTCCAAGGGACAGTGAAAACCAGCTACAGCATTCCGTGCTGGCAGCTTTCGTGTGGGCGCAATCGCTGGACGTTTCGAATTTGCCAGCCGGGCTCTGCGAGAGAGAGATACACAGTGTTGCCCCTTTACCAAGCCAAGCTTTTGGGGAAAGCGAATGTCTGTGTGGCAGCGAATGCAGTTCCAAGGGACAGTGAAAAGCAGCTACAGCATTCCGTGCTGGCAGCTTTCGTGTAGGCGCAATCGCTGGACGTTTCGAATTTGGCAGCCGGGCTCTGCGAGAGAGAGATACACAGTGTTGCCCCTTTATGAACCAAAGCTTTTGGGGAAAGCGAATGTCTGTGTGGCAGCGAATGTAGTTCCAAGGGACAGTGAAAACCAGCTACAGCATTCCGTGCTGGCAGCTTTCGTGTGGGCGCAATCGCTGGACGTTTCGAATTTGGCAGCCGGGCTCTGCGAGAGAGAGATACACAGTGTTGCCCCTTTACCAAGCCAAGCTTTTGGGGAAAGCGAATGTCTGTGTGGCAGCGAATGCAGTTCCAAGGGACAGTGAAAACCAGCTACAGCATTCCGTGCTGGCAGCTTTCGTGTGGGCGCAATCGCTGGACGTTTCGAATTTGCCAGCCGGGCTCTGCGAGAGAGAGATACACAGTGTTGCCCCTTTACCAAGCCAAGCTTTTGGGGAAAGCGAATGTCTGTGTGGCAGCGAATGCAGTTCCAAGGGACAGTGAAAACCAGCTACAGCATTCCGTGCTGGCAGCTTTCGTGTGGGCGCAATCGCTGGACGTTTCGAATTTGCCAGCCGGGCTCTGCGAGAGAGAGATACACAGTGTTGCCCCTTTACCAAGCCAAGCTTTTGGGGAAAGCGAATGTCTGTGTGGCAGCGAATGCAGTTCCAAGGGACAGTGAAAACCAGCTACAGCATTCCGTGCTGGCAGCTTTCGTGTGGGCGCAATCGCTGGACGTTTCGAATTTGGCAGCCGGGCTCTGCGAGAGAGAGATACACAGTGTTGCCCCTTTATGAACCAAAGCTTTTGGGGAAAGCGAATGTCTGTGTGGCAGCGAATGTAGTTCCAAGGGACAGTGAAAACCAGCTACAGCATTCCGTGCTGGCAGCTTTCGTGTGGGCGCAATCGCTGGACGTTTCGAATTTGCCAGCCGGGCTCTGCGAGAGAGAGATACACAGTGTTGCCCCTTTACCAAGCCAAGCTTTTGGGGAAAGCGAATGTCTGTGTGGCAGCGAATGCAGTTCCAAGGGACAGTGAAAACCAGCTACAGCATTCCGTGCTGGCAGCTTTCGTGTGGGCGCAATCGCTGGACGTTTCGAATTTGGCAGCCGGGCTCTGCGAGAGAGAGATACACAGTGTTGCCCCTTTATGAACCAAAGCTTTTGGGGAAAGCGAATGTCTGTGTGGCAGCGAATGTAGTTCCAAGGGACAGTGAAAACCAGCTACAGCATTCCGTGCTGGCAGCTTTCGTGTGGGCGCAATCGCTGGACGTTTCGAATTTGCCAGCCGGGCTCTGCGAGAGAGAGATACACAGTGTTGCCCCTTTACCAAGCCAAGCTTTTGGGGAAAGCGAATGTCTGTGTGGCAGCGAATGCAGTTCCAAGGGACAGTGAAAACCAGCTACAGCATTCCGTGCTGGCAGCTTTCGTGTGGGCGCAATCGCTGGACGTTTCGAATTTGGCAGCCGGGCTCTGCGAGAGAGAGATACACAGTGTTGCCCCTTTACCAAGCCAAGCTTTTGGGGAAAGCGAATGTCTGTGTGGCAGCGAATGCAGTTCCAAGGGACAGTGAAAACCAGCTACAGCATTCCGTGCTGGCAGCTTTCGTGTGGGCGCAATCGCTGGACGTTTCGAATTTGGCAGCCGGGCTCTGCGAGAGAGAGATACACAGTGTTGCCCCTTTACGAACCAAAGCTTTTGGGGAAAGCGAATGTCTGTGTGGCAGCGAATGCAGTTCCAAGGGACAGTGAAAACCAGCTACAGCATTCCGTGCTGGCAGCTTTCGTGTGGGCGCAATCGCTGGACGTTTCGAATTTGGCAGCCGGGCTCTGCGAGAGAGAGATACACAGTGTTGCCCCTTTACCAAGCCAAGCTTTTGGGGAAAGCGAATGTCTGTGTGGCAGCGAATGCAGTTCCAAGGGACAGTGAAAAGCAGCTACAGCATTCCGTGCTGGCAGCTTTCGTGTGGGCGCAATCGCTGGACGTTTCGAATTTGGCAGCCGGGCTCTGCGAGAGAGAGATACACAGTGTTGCCCCTTTACCAAGCCAAGCTTTTGGGGAAAGCGAATGTCTGTGTGGCAGCGAATGCAGTTCCAAGGGACAGTGAAAACCAGCTACAGCATTCCGTGCTGGCAGCTTTCGTGTGGGCGCAATCGCTGGACGTTTCGAATTTGGCAGCCGGGCTCTGCGAGAGAGAGATACACAGTGTTGCCCCTTTACCAAGCCAAGCTTTTGGGGAAAGCGAATGTCTGTGTGGCAGCGAATGCAGTTCCAAGGGACAGTGAAAACCAGCTACAGCATTCCGTGCTGGCAGCTTTCGTGTGGGCGCAATCGCTGGACGTTTCGAATTTGCCAGCCGGGCTCTGCGAGAGAGAGATACACAGTGTTGCCCCTTTACCAAGCCAAGCTTTTGGGGAAAGCGAATGTCTGTGTGGCAGCGAATGCAGTTCCAAGGGACAGTGAAAACCAGCTACAGCATTCCGTGCTGGCAGCTTTCGTGTGGGCGCAATCGCTGGACGTTTCGAATTTGCCAGCCGGGCTCTGCGAGAGAGAGATACACAGTGTTGCCCCTTTACCAAGCCAAGCTTTTGGGGAAAGCGAATGTCTGTGTGGCAGCGAATGCAGTTCCAAGGGACAGTGAAAAGCAGCTACAGCATTCCGTGCTGGCAGCTTTCGTGTGGGCGCAATCGCTGGACGTTTCGAATTTGGCAGCCGGGCTCTGCGAGAGAGAGATACACAGTGTTGCCCCTTTATGAACCAAAGCTTTTGGGGAAAGCGAATGTCTGTGTGGCAGCGAATGTAGTTCCAAGGGACAGTGAAAACCAGCTACAGCATTCCGTGCTGGCAGCTTTCGTGTGGGCGCAATCGCTGGACGTTTCGAATTTGCCAGCCGGGCTCTGCGAGAGAGAGATACACAGTGTTGCCCCTTTACCAAGCCAAGCTTTTGGGGAAAGCGAATGTCTGTGTGGCAGCGAATGCAGTTCCAAGGGACAGTGAAAAGCAGCTACAGCATTCCGTGCTGGCAGCTTTCGTGTGGGCGCAATCGCTGGACGTTTCGAATTTGGCAGCCGGGCTCTGCGAGAGAGAGATACACAGTGTTGCCCCTTTACCAAGCCAAGCTTTTGGGGAAAGCGAATGTCTGTGTGGCAGCGAATGCAGTTCCAAGGGACAGTGAAAACCAGCTACAGCATTCCGTGCTGGCAGCTTTCGTGTGGGCGCAATCGCTGGACGTTTCCAATTTGGCAGCCAGGCTCTGCGAGAGAGAGATACACAGTGTTGCCCCTTTACGAACCAAAGCTTTTGGGGAAAGCGAATGTCTGTGTGGCAGCGAATGCAGTTCCAAGGGACAGTGAAAACCAGCTACAGCATTCCGTGCTGGCAGCTTTCGTGTGGGCGCAATCGCTGGACGTTTCGAATTTGGCAGCCGGGCTCTGCGAGAGAGAGATACACAGTGTTGCCCCTTTACCAAGCCAAGCTTTTGGGGAAAGCGAATGTCTGTGTGGCAGCGAATGCAGTTCCAAGGGACAGTGAAAACCAGCTACAGCATTCCGTGCTGGCAGCTTTCGTGTGGGCGCAATCGCTGGACGTTTCGAATTTGGCAGCCGGGCTCTGCGAGAGAGAGATACACAGTGTTGCCCCTTTACGAACCAAAGCTTTTGGGGAAAGCGAATGTCTGTGTGGCAGCGAATGCAGTTCCAAGGGACAGTGAAAACCAGCTACAGCATTCCGTGCTGGCAGCTTTCGTGTGGGCGCAATCGCTGGACGTTTCCAATTTGGCAGCCGGGCTCTGCGAGAGAGAGATACACAGTGTTGCCCCTTTACCAAGCCAAGCTTTTGGGGAAAGCGAATGTCTGTGTGGCAGCGAATGCAGTTCCAAGGGACAGTGAAAAGCAGCTACAGCATTCCGTGCTGGCAGCTTTCGTGTGGGTGCAATCGCTGGACGTTTCGAATTTGCCAGCCGGGCTCTGCGAGAGAGAGATACACAGTGTTGCCCCTTTACCAAGCCAAGCTTTTGGGGAAAGCGAATGTCTGTGTGGCAGCGAATGCAGTTCCAAGGGACAGTGAAAACCAGCTACAGCATTCCGTGCTGGCAGCTTTCGTGTGGGCGCAATCGCTGGACGTTTCGAATTTGCCAGCCGGGCTCTGCGAGAGAGAGATACACAGTGTTGCCCCTTTACCAAGCCAAGCTTTTGGGGAAAGCGAATGTCTGTGTGGCAGCGAATGCAGTTCCAAGGGACAGTGAAAACCAGCTACAGCATTCCGTGCTGGCAGCTTTCGTGTGGGCGCAATCGCTGGACGTTTCCAATTTGGCAGCCGGGCTCTGCGAGAGAGGAATACACAGTGTTGCCCCTTTACGAACCAAAACTTTTGGGGAAAGCGAATGTCTGTGTGGCAGCGAATGCAGTTCCAAGGGACAGTGAAAACCAGCTACAGCATTCCGTGCTGGCAGCTTTCGTGTGGGCGCAATCGCTGGACGTTTCCAATTTGGCAGCCGGGCTCTGCGAGAGAGAGATACACAGTGTTGCCCCTTTACCAAGCCAAGCTTTTGGGGAAAGCGAATGTCTGTGTGGCAGCGAATGCAGTTCCAAGGGACAGTGAAAACCAGCTACAGCATTCCATGCTGGCAGCTTTCGTGTGGGCGCAATCGCTGGACGTTTCCAATTTGGCAGCCGGGCTCTGCGAGAGAGAGATACACAGTGTTGCCCCTTTACGAACCAAAGCTTTTGGGGAAAGCGAATGTCTGTGTGGCAGCGAATGCAGTTCCAAAGGACAGTGAAAACCAGCTACAGCATTCCGTGCTGGCAGCTTTCGTGTGGGCGCAATCGCTGGACGTTTCCAATTTGGCAGCCGGGCTCTGCGAGAGAGAGATACACAGTGTTGCCCCTTTACCAAGCCAAGCTTTTGGGGAAAGCGAATGTCTGTGTGGCAGCGAATGCAGTTCCAAGGGACAGTGAAAACCAGCTACAGCATTCCGTGCTGGCAGCTTTCGTGTGGGCGCCATCGCTGGACGTTTCCAATTTGGCAGCCGGGCTCTGCGAGAGAGAGATACACAGTGTTGCCCCTTTACCAAGCCAAGCTTTTGGGGAAAGCGAATGTCTGTGTGGCAGCGAATGCAGTTCCAAGGGACAGTGAAAACCAGCTACAGCATTCCGTGCTGGCAGCTTTCGTGTGGGCGCAATCGCTGGACGTTTCGAATTTGGCAGCCGGGCTCTGCGAGAGGGAGATACACAGTGTTGCCCCTTTACCAAGCCAAGCTTTTGGGGAAAGCGAATGTCTGTGTGGCAGCGAATGCAGTTCCAAGGGACAGTGAAAACCAGCTACAGCATTCCGTGCTGGCAGCTTTCCTGTGGGCGCAATCGCTGGACGTTTCCAATTTGGCAGCCGGGCTCTGCGAGAGGGAGATACACAGTGTTGCCCCTTTACCAAGCCAAGCTTTTGGGGAAAACGAATGTCTGTGTGGCAGCGAATGCAGTTCCAAGGGACAGTGAAAACCAGCTACAGCATTCCGTGCTGGCAGCTTTCGTGTGGGCGCAATCGCTGGACGTTTCCAATTTGGCAGCCGGGCTCTGCGAGAGAGAGATACACAGTGTTGCCCCTTTACCAAGCCAAGCTTTTGGGGAAAGCGAATGTCTGTGTGGCAGTGAATGCAGTTCCAAGGGACAGTGAAAACCAGCTACAGCATTCCGTGCTGGCAGCTTTCGTGTGGGCGCAATCGCTGGACGTTTCCAATTTGGCAGCCGGGCTCTGCGAGAGAGAGATACACAGTGTTGCCCCTTTACCAAGCCAAGCTTTTGGGGAAAGCGAATGTCTGTGTGGCAGCGAATGCAGTTCCAAGGGACAGTGAAAACCAGCTACAGCATTCCGTGCTGGCAGCTTTCGTGTGGGCGCAATCGCTGGACGTTTCCAATTTGGCAGCCGGGCTCTGCGAGAGAGAGATACACAGTGTTGCCCCTTTACGAACCAAAACTTTTGGGGAAACCGAATGTCTGTGTGGCAGCGAATGCAGTTCCAAGGGACAGTGAAAACCAGCTACAGCATTCCGTGCTGGCAGCTTTCGTGTGGGCGCAATCGCTGGACGTTTCCAATTTGGCAGCCGGGCTCGGCGAGAGGGAGATACACAGTGTTGCCCCTTTACCAAGCCAAGCTTTTGGGGAAAGCGAATGTCTGTGTGGCAGCGAATGCAGTTCCAAGGGACAGTGAAAACCAGCTACAGCATTCCGTGCTGGCAGCTTTCGTGTGGGCGCAATCGCTGGACGTTTCCAATTTGGCAGCCGGGCTCTGCGAGAGAGAGATACACAGTGTTGCCCCTTTACCAAGCCAAGCTTTTGGGGAAAGCGAATGTCTGTGTGGCAGCGAATGCAGTTCCAAGGGACAGTGAAAACCAGCTACAGCATTCCGTGCTGGCAGCTTTCGTGTGGGCGCAATCGCTGGACGTTTCCAATTTGGCAGCCGGTCTCTGCGAGAGAGAGATACACAGTGTTGCCCCTTTACGAAACAAAACTTTTGGGGAAAGCGAATGTCTGTGTGGCAGCGAATGCAGTTCCAAGGGACAGTGAAAACCAGCTACAGCATTCCGTGCTGGCAGCTTTCGTGTGGGCGCAATCGCTGGACGTTTCCAATTTGGCAGCCGGGCTCTGCGAGAGAGAGATACACAGTGTTGCCCCTTTACGAAACAAAACTTTTGGGGAAACCGAATGTCTGTGTGGCAGCGAATGCAGTTCCAAGGGACAGTGAAAACCAGCTACAGCATTCCGTGCTGGCAGCTTTCGTGTGGGCGCAATCGCTGGACGTTTCCAATTTGGCAGCCGGGCTCGGCGAGAGGGAGATACACAGTGTTGCCCCTTTACCAAGCCAAGCTTTTGGGGAAAGCGAATGTCTGTGTGGCAGCGAATGCAGTTCCAAGGGACAGTGAAAACCAGCTACAGCATTCCGTGCTGGCAGCTTTCGTGTGGGCGCAATCGCTGGACGTTTCCAATTTGGCAGCCGGGCTCTGCGAGAGAGAGATACACAGTGTT
Organism: Mycteria americana; assembly: GCF_035582795.1. Lineage (NCBI taxonomy): Eukaryota > Metazoa > Chordata > Aves > Ciconiiformes > Ciconiidae > Mycteria > Mycteria americana. The sequence goes on from NW_027445682.1 coordinate 132,923, forward strand.
GCCCCTTTACCAAGCCAAGCTTTTGGGGAAAGCGAATGTCTGTGTGGCAGTGAATGCAGTTCCAAGGGACAGTGAAAACCAGCTACAGCATTCCGTGCTGGCAGCTTTCGTGTGGGCGCAATCGCTGGACGTTTCCAATTTGGCAGCCGGGCTCTGCGAGAGAGAGATACACAGTGTTGCCCCTTTACCAAGCCAAGCTTTTGGGGAAAGCGAATGTCTGTGTGGCAGTGAATGCAGTTCCAAGGGACAGTGAAAACCAGCTACAGCATTCCGTGCTGGCAGCTTTCGTGTGGGCGCAATCGCTGGACGTTTCCAATTTGGCAGCCGGGCTCTGCGAGAGAGAGATACACAGTGTTGCCCCTTTACCAAGCCAAGCTTTTGGGGAAAGCGAATGTCTGTGTGGCAGCGAATGCAGTTCCAAGGGACAGTGAAAACCAGCTACAGCATTCCGTGCTGGCAGCTTTCGTGTGGGCGCAATCGCTGGACGTTTCCAATTTGGCAGCCGGGCTCTGCGAGAGAGAGATACACAGTGTTGCCCCTTTACGAACCAAAACTTTTGGGGAAACCGAATGTCTGTGTGGCAGCGAATGCAGTTCCAAGGGACAGTGAAAACCAGCTACAGCATTCCGTGCTGGCAGCTTTCGTGTGGGCGCAATCGCTGGACGTTTCCAATTTGGCAGCCGGGCTCGGCGAGAGGGAGATACACAGTGTTGCCCCTTTACCAAGCCAAGCTTTTGGGGAAAGCGAATGTCTGTGTGGCAGCGAATGCAGTTCCAAGGGACAGTGAAAACCAGCTACAGCATTCCGTGCTGGCAGCTTTCGTGTGGGCGCAATCGCTGGACGTTTCCAATTTGGCAGCCGGGCTCTGCGAGAGAGAGATACACAGTGTTGCCCCTTTACCAAGCCAAGCTTTTGGGGAAAGCGAATGTCTGTGTGGCAGTGAATGCAGTTCCAAGGGACAGTGAAAACCAGCTACAGCATTCCGTGCTGGCAGCTTTCGTGTGGGCGCAATCGCTGGACGTTTCCAATTTGGCAGCCGGGCTCTGCGAGAGAGAGATACACAGTGTTGCCCCTTTACCAAGCCAAGCTTTTGGGGAAAGCGAATGTCTGTGTGGCAGCGAATGCAGTTCCAAGGGACAGTGAAAACCAGCTACAGCATTCCGTGCTGGCAGCTTTCGTGTGGGCGCAATCGCTGGACGTTTCCAATTTGGCAGCCGGTCTCTGCGAGAGAGAGATACACAGTGTTGCCCCTTTACGAAACAAAACTTTTGGGGAAACAGAATGTCTGTGTGGCAGCGAATGCAGTTCCAAGGGACAGTGAAAACCAGCTACAGCATTCCGTGCTGGCAGCTTTCGTGTGGGCGCAATCGCTGGACGTTTCCAATTTGGCAGCCGGGCTCTGCGAGAGAGAGATACACAGTGTTGCCCCTTTACGAAACAAAACTTTTGGGGAAACCGAATGTCTGTGTGGCAGCGAATGCAGTTCCAAGGGACAGTGAAAACCAGCTACAGCATTCCGTGCTGGCAGCTTTCGTGTGGGCGCAATCGCTGGACGTTTCCAATTTGGCAGCCGGGCTCGGCGAGAGGGAGATACACAGTGTTGCCCCTTTACCAAGCCAAGCTTTTGGGGAAAGCGAATGTCTGTGTGGCAGCGAATGCAGTTCCAAGGGACAGTGAAAACCAGCTACAGCATTCCGTGCTGGCAGCTTTCGTGTGGGCGCAATCGCTGGACGTTTCCAATTTGGCAGCCGGGCTCTGCGAGAGAGAGATACACAGTGTTGCCCCTTTACCAAGCCAAGCTTTTGGGGAAAGCGAATGTCTGTGTGGCAGCGAATGCAGTTCCAAGGGACAGTGAAAACCAGCTACAGCATTCCGTGCTGGCAGCTTTCGTGTGGGCGCAATCGCTGGACGTTTCCAATTTGGCAGCCGGGCTCTGCGAGAGAGAGATACACAGTGTTGCCCCTTTACCAAGCCAAGCTTTTGGGGAAAGCGAATGTCTGTGTGGCAGCGAATGCAGTTCCAAGGGACAGTGAAAACCAGCTACAGCATTCCGTGCTGGCAGCTTTCGTGTGGGCGCAATCGCTGGACGTTTCCAATTTGGCAGCCGGTCTCTGCGAGAGAGAGATACACAGTGTTGCCCCTTTACGAAACAAAACTTTTGGGGAAACCGAATGTCTGTGGGGCAGCGAATGCAGTTCCAAGGGACAGTGAAAACCAGCTACAGCATTCCGTGCTGGCAGCTTTCGTGTGGGCGCAATCGCTGGACGTTTCCAATTTGGCAGCCGGGCTCTGCGAGAGAGAGATACACAGTGTTGCCCCTTTACCAAGCCAAGCTTTTGGGGAAAGCGAATGTCTGTGTGGCAGCGAATGCAGTTCCAAGGGACAGTGAAAACCAGCTACAGCATTCCGTGCTGGCAGCTTTCGTGTGGGCGCAATCGCTGGACTTTTCCAATTTGGCAGCCGGGCTCTGCGAGAGAGAGATACACAGTGTTGCCCCTTTACCAAGCCAAGCTTTTGGGGAAAGCGAATGTCTGTGTGGCAGCGAATGCAGTTCCAAGGGACAGTGAAAACCAGCTACAGCATTCCGTGCTGGCAGCTTTCGTGTGGGCGCAATCGCTGGACGTTTCCAATTTGGCAGCCGGGCTCTGCGAGAGAGAGATACACAGTGTTGCCCCTTTACCAAGCCAAGCTTTTGGGGAAAGCGAATGTCTGTGTGGCAGCGAATGCAGTTCCAAGGGACAGTGAAAACCAGCTACAGCATTCCGTGCTGGCAGCTTTCGTGTGGGCGCAATCGCTGGACGTTTCGAATTTGCCAGCCGGGCTCTGCGAGAGAGAGATACACAGTGTTGCCCCTTTACCAAGCCAAGCTTTTGGGGAAAGCGAATGTCTGTGTGGCAGCGAATGCAGTTCCAAGGGACAGTGAAAACCAGCTACAGCATTCCGTGCTGGCAGCTTTCGTGTGGGCGCAATCGCTGGACGTTTCGAATTTGGCAGCCGGGCTCTGCGAGAGAGAGATACACAGTGTTGCCCCTTTACCAAGCCAAGCTTTTGGGGAAAGCGAATGTCTGTGTGGCAGCGAATGCAGTTCCAAGGGACAGTGAAAACCAGCTACAGCATTCCGTGCTGGCAGCTTTCGTGTGGGCGCAATCGCTGGACTTTTCCAATTTGGCAGCCGGGCTCTGCGAGAGAGAGATACACAGTGTTGCCCCTTTACCAAGCCAAGCTTTTGGGGAAAGCGAATGTCTGTGTGGCAGCGAATGCAGTTCCAAGGGACAGTGAAAACCAGCTACAGCATTCCGTGCTGGCAGCTTTCGTGTGGGCGCAATCGCTGGACGTTTCGAGTTTGGCAGCTGGGCTCTGCGAGAGAGAGATACACAGTGTTGCCCCTTTACCAAGCCAAGCTTTTGGGGAAAGCGAATGTCTGTGTGGCAGCGAATGCAGTTCCAAGGGACAGTGAAAACCAGCTACAGCATTCCGTGCTGGCAGCTTTCGTGTGGGCGCAATCGCTGGACGTTTCCAATTTGGCAGCCGGGCTCTGCGAGAGAGAGATACACAGTGTTGCCCCTTTACCAAGCCAAGCTTTTGGGGAAAGCGAATGTCTGTGGGGCAGCGAATGCAGTTCCAAGGGACAGTGAAAACCAGCTACAGCATTCCGTGCTGGCAGCTTTCGTGTGGGCGCAATCGCTGGACGTTTCGAATTTGGCAGCCGGGCTCTGCGAGAGAGAGATACACAGTGTTGCCCCTTTACCAAGCCAAGCTTTTGGGGAAAGCGAATGTCTGTGTGGCAGCGAATGCAGTTCCAAGGGACAGTGAAAAGCAGCTACAGCATTCCGTGCTGGCAGCTTTCGTGTGGGCGCAATCGCTGGACGTTTCCAATTTGGCAGCCGGGCTCTGCGAGAGAGAGATACACAGTGTTGCCCCTTTACCAAGCCAAGCTTTTGGGGAAAGCGAATGTCTGTGTGGCAGCGAATGCAGTTCCAAGGGACAGTGAAAACCAGCTACAGCATTCCGTGCTGGCAGCTTTCGTGTGGGCGCAATCGCTGGACGTTTCCAATTTGGCAGCCGGGCTCTGCGAGAGAGAGATACACAGTGTTGCCCCTTTACGAACCAAAGCTTTTGGGGAAAGCGAATGTCTGTGTGGCAGCGAATGCAGTTCCAAGGGACAGTGAAAACCAGCTACAGCATTCCGTGCTGGCAGCTTTCGTGTGGGCGCAATCGCTGGACGTTTCGAATTTGGCAGCCGGGCTCTGCGAGAGAGAGATACACAGTGTTGCCCCTTTACCAAGCCAAGCTTTTGGGGAAAGCGAATGTCTGTGTGGCAGCGAATGCAGTTCCAAGGGACAGTGAAAACCAGCTACAGCATTCCGTGCTGGCAGCTTTCGTGTGGGCGCAATCGCTGGACGTTTCCAATTTGGCAGCCGGGCTCTGCGAGAGAGAGATACACAGTGTTGCCCCTTTACCAAGCCAAGCTTTTGGGGAAACAGAATGTCTGTGTGGCAGCGAATGCAGTTCCAAGGGACAGTGAAAACCAGCTACAGCATTCCGTGCTGGCAGCTTTCGTGTGGGCGCAATCGCTGGACGTTTCCAATTTGGCAGCCGGGCTCTGCGAGAGAGAGATACACAGTGTTGCCCCTTTACGAAACAAAACTTTTGGGGAAACCGAATGTCTGTGTGGCAGCGAATGCAGTTCCAAGGGACAGTGAAAACCAGCTACAGCATTCCGTGCTGGCAGCTTTCGTGTGGGCGCAATCGCTGGACGTTTCCAATTTGGCAGCCGGGCTCGGCGAGAGGGAGATACACAGTGTTGCCCCTTTACCAAGCCAAGCTTTTGGGGAAAGCGAATGTCTGTGTGGCAGCGAATGCAGTTCCAAGGGACAGTGAAAACCAGCTACAGCATTCCGTGCTGGCAGCTTTCGTGTGGGCGCAATCGCTGGACGTTTCCAATTTGCCAGCCGGGCTCTGCGAGAGAGAGATACACAGTGTTGCCCCTTTACCAAGCCAAGCTTTTGGGGAAAGCGAATGTCTGTGTGGCAGTGAATGCAGTTCCAAGGGACAGTGAAAACCAGCTACAGCATTCCGTGCTGGCAGCTTTCGTGTGGGCGCAATCGCTGGACGTTTCCAATTTGGCAGCCGGGCTCTGCGAGAGAGAGATACACAGTGTTGCCCCTTTACCAAGCCAAGCTTTTGGGGAAAGCGAATGTCTGTGTGGCAGCGAATGCAGTTCCAAGGGACAGTGAAAACCAGCTACAGCATTCCGTGCTGGCAGCTTTCGTGTGGGCGCAATCGCTGGACGTTTCCAATTTGGCAGCCGGTCTCTGCGAGAGAGAGATACACAGTGTTGCCCCTTTACGAAACAAAACTTTTGGGGAAACCGAATGTCTGTGGGGCAGCGAATGCAGTTCCAAGGGACAGTGAAAACCAGCTACAGCATTCCGTGCTGGCAGCTTTCGTGTGGGCGCAATCGCTGGACGTTTCCAATTTGGCAGCCGGGCTCTGCGAGAGAGAGATACACAGTGTTGCCCCTTTACCAAGCCAAGCTTTTGGGGAAAGCGAATGTCTGTGTGGCAGCGAATGCAGTTCCAAGGGACAGTGAAAACCAGCTACAGCATTCCGTGCTGGCAGCTTTCGTGTGGGCGCAATCGCTGGACTTTTCCAATTTGGCAGCCGGGCTCTGCGAGAGAGAGATACACAGTGTTGCCCCTTTACCAAGCCAAGCTTTTGGGGAAAGCGAATGTCTGTGTGGCAGCGAATGCAGTTCCAAGGGACAGTGAAAACCAGCTACAGCATTCCGTGCTGGCAGCTTTCGTGTGGGCGCAATCGCTGGACGTTTCCAATTTGGCAGCCGGGCTCTGCGAGAGAGAGATACACAGTGTTGCCCCTTTACCAAGCCAAGCTTTTGGGGAAAGCGAATGTCTGTGTGGCAGCGAATGCAGTTCCAAGGGACAGTGAAAACCAGCTACAGCATTCCGTGCTGGCAGCTTTCGTGTGGGCGCAATCGCTGGACGTTTCGAATTTGCCAGCCGGGCTCTGCGAGAGAGAGATACACAGTGTTGCCCCTTTACCAAGCCAAGCTTTTGGGGAAAGCGAATGTCTGTGTGGCAGCGAATGCAGTTCCAAGGGACAGTGAAAACCAGCTACAGCATTCCGTGCTGGCAGCTTTCGTGTGGGCGCAATCGCTGGACGTTTCGAATTTGGCAGCCGGGCTCTGCGAGAGAGAGATACACAGTGTTGCCCCTTTACCAAGCCAAGCTTTTGGGGAAAGCGAATGTCTGTGTGGCAGCGAATGCAGTTCCAAGGGACAGTGAAAACCAGCTACAGCATTCCGTGCTGGCAGCTTTCGTGTGGGCGCAATCGCTGGACTTTTCCAATTTGGCAGCCGGGCTCTGCGAGAGAGAGATACACAGTGTTGCCCCTTTACCAAGCCAAGCTTTTGGGGAAAGCGAATGTCTGTGTGGCAGCGAATGCAGTTCCAAGGGACAGTGAAAACCAGCTACAGCATTCCGTGCTGGCAGCTTTCGTGTGGGCGCAATCGCTGGACGTTTCGAGTTTGGCAGCCGGGCTCTGCGAGAGAGAGATACACAGTGTTGCCCCTTTACCAAGCCAAGCTTTTGGGGAAAGCGAATGTCTGTGTGGCAGCGAATGCAGTTCCAAGGGACAGTGAAAACCAGCTACAGCATTCCGTGCTGGCAGCTTTCGTGTGGGCGCAATCGCTGGACGTTTCCAATTTGGCAGCCGGGCTCTGCGAGAGAGAGATACACAGTGTTGCCCCTTTACCAAGCCAAGCTTTTGGGGAAAGCGAATGTCTGTGGGGCAGCGAATGCAGTTCCAAGGGACAGTGAAAACCAGCTACAGCATTCCGTGCTGGCAGCTTTCGTGTGGGCGCAATCGCTGGACGTTTCGAATTTGGCAGCCGGGCTCTGCGAGAGAGAGATACACAGTGTTGCCCCTTTACCAAGCCAAGCTTTTGGGGAAAGCGAATGTCTGTGTGGCAGCGAATGCAGTTCCAAGGGACAGTGAAAAGCAGCTACAGCATTCCGTGCTGGCAGCTTTCGTGTGGGCGCAATCGCTGGACGTTTCCAATTTGGCAGCCGGGCTCTGCGAGAGAGAGATACACAGTGTTGCCCCTTTACCAAGCCAAGCTTTTGGGGAAAGCGAATGTCTGTGTGGCAGCGAATGCAGTTCCAAGGGACAGTGAAAACCAGCTACAGCATTCCGTGCTGGCAGCTTTCGTGTGGGCGCAATCGCTGGACGTTTCCAATTTGGCAGCCGGGCTCTGCGAGAGAGAGATACACAGTGTTGCCCCTTTACGAACCAAAGCTTTTGGGGAAAGCGAATGTCTGTGTGGCAGCGAATGCAGTTCCAAGGGACAGTGAAAACCAGCTACAGCATTCCGTGCTGGCAGCTTTCCTGTGGGCGCAATCGCTGGACGTTTCCAATTTGGCAGCCGGGCTCTGCGAGAGAGAGATACACAGTGTTGCCCCTTTACCAAGCCAAGCTTTTGGGGAAAGCGAATGTCTGTGTGGCAGCGAATGCAGTTCCAAGGGACAGTGAAAACCAGCTACAGCATTCCGTGCTGGCAGCTTTCGTGTGGGCGCAATCGCTGGACGTTTCGAATTTGGCAGCCGGGCTCTGCGAGAGAGAGATACACAGTGTTGCCCCTTTATGAACCAAAGCTTTTGGGGAAAGCGAATGTCTGTGTGGCAGCGAATGTAGTTCCAAGGGACAGTGAAAACCAGCTACAGCATTCCGTGCTGGCAGCTTTCGTGTGGGCGCAATCGCTGGACGTTTCGAATTTGGCAGCCGGGCTCTGCGAGAGAGAGATACACAGTGTTGCCCCTTTACCAAGCCAAGCTTTTGGGGAAAGCGAATGTCTGTGTGGCAGCGAATGCAGTTCCAAGGGACAGTGAAAACCAGCTACAGCATTCCGTGCTGGCAGCTTTCGTGTGGGCGCAATCGCTGGACGTTTCGAATTTGGCAGCCGGGCTCTGCGAGAGAGAGATACACAGTGTTGCCCCTTTACCAAGCCAAGCTTTTGGGGAAAGCGAATGTCTGTGTGGCAGCGAATGCAGTTCCAAGGGACAGTGAAAACCAGCTACAGCATTCCGTGCTGGCAGCTTTCGTGTGGGCGCAATCGCTGGACGTTTCGAATTTGGCAGCCGGGCTCTGCGAGAGAGAGATACACAGTGTTGCCCCTTTACCAAGCCAAGCTTTTGGGGAAAGCGAATGTCTGTGTGGCAGCGAATGCAGTTCCAAGGGACAGTGAAAAGCAGCTACAGCATTCCGTGCTGGCAGCTTTCGTGTGGGCGCAATCGCTGGACGTTTCGAATTTGCCAGCCGGGCTCTGCGAGAGAGAGATACACAGTGTTGCCCCTTTATGAACCAAAGCTTTTGGGGAAAGCGAATGTCTGTGTGGCAGCGAATGTAGTTCCAAGGGACAGTGAAAACCAGCTACAGCATTCCGTGCTGGCAGCTTTCGTGTGGGCGCAATCGCTGGACGTTTCGAATTTGCCAGCCGGGCTCTGCGAGAGAGAGATACACAGTGTTGCCCCTTTACCAAGCCAAGCTTTTGGGGAAAGCGAATGTCTGTGTGGCAGCGAATGCAGTTCCAAGGGACAGTGAAAACCAGCTACAGCATTCCGTGCTGGCAGCTTTCGTGTGGGCGCAATCGCTGGACGTTTCCAATTTGGCAGCCGGGCTCTGCGAGAGAGAGATACACAGTGTTGCCCCTCTACGAACCAAAGCTTTTGGGGAAAGCGAATGTCTGTGTGGCAGCGAATGCAGTTCCAAGGGACAGTGAAAACCAGCTACAGCATTCCGTGCTGGCAGCTTTCGTGTGGGCGCAATCGCTGGACGTTTCGAATTTGGCAGCCGGGCTCTGCGAGAGAGAGATACACAGTGTTGCCCCTTTACCAAGCCAAGCTTTTGGGGAAAGCGAATGTCTGTGTGGCAGCGAATGCAGTTCCAAGGGACAGTGAAAACCAGCTACAGCATTCCGTGCTGGCAGCTTTCGTGTGGGCGCAATCGCTGGACGTTTCGAATTTGGCAGCCGGGCTCTGCGAGAGAGAGATACACAGTGTTGCCCCTTTACGAACCAAAGCTTTTGGGGAAAGCGAATGTCTGTGTGGCAGCGAATGCAGTTCCAAGGGACAGTGAAAACCAGCTACAGCATTCCGTGCTGGCAGCTTTCGTGTGGGCGCAATCGCTGGACGTTTCGAATTTGGCAGCCGGGCTCTGCGAGAGAGAGATACACAGTGTTGCCCCTTTACCAAGCCAAGCTTTTGGGGAAAGCGAATGTCTGTGTGGCAGCGAATGCAGTTCCAAGGGACAGTGAAAACCAGCTACAGCATTCCGTGCTGGCAGCTTTCGTGTGGGCGCAATCGCTGGACGTTTCGAATTTGGCAGCCGGGCTCTGCGAGAGAGAGATACACAGTGTTGCCCCTTTACCAAGCCAAGCTTTTGGGGAAAGCGAATGTCTGTGTGGCAGCGAATGCAGTTCCAAGGGACAGTGAAAACCAGCTACAGCATTCCGTGCTGGCAGCTTTCGTGTGGGCGCAATCGCTGGACGTTTCCAATTTGGCAGCCGGTCTCTGCGAGAGAGAGATACACAGTGTTGCCCCTTTACGAAACAAAACTTTTGGGGAAACCGAATGTCTGTGGGGCAGCGAATGCAGTTCCAAGGGACAGTGAAAACCAGCTACAGCATTCCGTGCTGGCAGCTTTCGTGTGGGCGCAATCGCTGGACGTTTCCAATTTGGCAGCCGGGCTCTGCGAGAGAGAGATACACAGTGTTGCCCCTTTACCAAGCCAAGCTTTTGGGGAAAGCGAATGTCTGTGTGGCAGCGAATGCAGTTCCAAGGGACAGTGAAAACCAGCTACAGCATTCCGTGCTGGCAGCTTTCGTGTGGGCGCAATCGCTGGACTTTTCCAATTTGGCAGCCGGGCTCTGCGAGAGAGAGATACACAGTGTTGCCCCTTTACCAAGCCAAGCTTTTGGGGAAAGCGAATGTCTGTGTGGCAGCGAATGCAGTTCCAAGGGACAGTGAAAACCAGCTACAGCATTCCGTGCTGGCAGCTTTCGTGTGGGCGCAATCGCTGGACGTTTCCAATTTGGCAGCCGGGCTCTGCGAGAGAGAGATACACAGTGTTGCCCCTTTACCAAGCCAAGCTTTTGGGGAAAGCGAATGTCTGTGGGGCAGCGAATGCAGTTCCAAGGGACAGTGAAAACCAGCTACAGCATTCCGTGCTGGCAGCTTTCGTGTGGGCGCAATCGCTGGACGTTTCGAATTTGGCAGCCGGGCTCTGCGAGAGAGAGATACACAGTGTTGCCCCTTTACCAAGCCAAGCTTTTGGGGAAAGCGAATGTCTGTGTGGCAGCGAATGCAGTTCCAAGGGACAGTGAAAACCAGCTACAGCATTCCGTGCTGGCAGCTTTCGTGTGGGCGCAATCGCTGGACGTTTCCAATTTGGCAGCCGGGCTCTGCAAGAGAGAGATACACAGTGTTGCCCCTTTACGAACCAAAGCTTTTGGGGAAAGCGAATGTCTGTGTGGCAGCGAATGCAGTTCCAAGGGACAGTGAAAACCAGCTACAGCATTCCGTGCTGGCAGCTTTCGTGTGGGCGCAATCGCTGGACGTTTCGAATTTGGCAGCCGGGCTCTGCGAGAGAGAGATACACAGTGTTGCCCCTTTACCAAGCCAAGCTTTTGGGGAAAGCGAATGTCTGTGTGGCAGCGAATGCAGTTCCAAGGGACAGTGAAAACCAGCTACAGCATTCCGTGCTGGCAGCTTTCGTGTGGGCGCAATCGCTGGACGTTTCGAATTTGCCAGCCGGGCTCTGCGAGAGAGAGATACACAGTGTTGCCCCTTTACCAAGCCAAGCTTTTGGGGAAAGCGAATGTCTGTGTGGCAGCGAATGCAGTTCCAAGGGACAGTGAAAACCAGCTACAGCATTCCGTGCTGGCAGCTTTCGTGTGGGCGCAATCGCTGGACGTTTCCAATTTGGCAGCCGGGCTCTGCGAGAGAGAGATACACAGTGTTGCCCCTTTACGAACCAAAGCTTTTGGGGAAAGCGAATGTCTGTGTGGCAGCGAATGCAGTTCCAAGGGACAGTGAAAACCAGCTACAGCATTCCGTGCTGGCAGCTTTCGTGTGGGCGCAATCGCTGGACGTTTCGAATTTGGCAGCCGGGCTCTGCGAGAGAGAGATACACAGTGTTGCCCCTTTACCAAGCCAAGCTTTTGGGGAAAGCGAATGTCTGTGTGGCAGCGAATGCAGTTCCAAGGGACAGTGAAAACCAGCTACAGCATTCCGTGCTGGCAGCTTTCGTGTGGGCGCAATCGCTGGACGTTTCGAATTTGCCAGCCGGGCTCTGCGAGAGAGAGATACACAGTGTTGCCCCTTTACCAAGCCAAGCTTTTGGGGAAAGCGAATGTCTGTGTGGCAGCGAATGCAGTTCCAAGGGACAGTGAAAACCAGCTACAGCATTCCGTGCTGGCAGCTTTCGTGTGGGCGCAATCGCTGGACGTTTCGAATTTGGCAGCCGGGCTCTGCGAGAGAGAGATACACAGTGTTGCCCCTTTACCAAGCCAAGCTTTTGGGGAAAGCGAATGTCTGTGTGGCAGCGAATGCAGTTCCAAGGGACAGTGAAAACCAGCTACAGCATTCCGTGCTGGCAGCTTTCGTGTGGGCGCAATCGCTGGACGTTTCCAATTTGGCAGCCGGGCTCTGCGAGAGAGAGATACACAGTGTTGCCCCTTTACGAACCAAAGCTTTTGGGGAAAGCGAATGTCTGTGTGGCAGCGAATGCAGTTCCAAGGGACAGTGAAAACCAGCTACAGCATTCCGTGCTGGCAGCTTTCGTGTGGGCGCAATCGCTGGACGTTTCGAATTTGCCAGCCGGGCTCTGCGAGAGAGAGATACACAGTGTTGCCCCTTTACCAAGCCAAGCTTTTGGGGAAAGCGAATGTCTGTGTGGCAGCGAATGCAGTTCCAAGGGACAGTGAAAACCAGCTACAGCATTCCGTGCTGGCAGCTTTCGTGTGGGCGCAATCGCTGGACGTTTCGAATTTGCCAGCCGGGCTCTGCGAGAGAGAGATACACAGTGTTGCCCCTTTACCAAGCCAAGCTTTTGGGGAAAGCGAATGTCTGTGTGGCAGCGAATGCAGTTCCAAGGGACAGTGAAAAGCAGCTACAGCATTCCGTGCTGGCAGCTTTCGTGTAGGCGCAATCGCTGGACGTTTCGAATTTGGCAGCCGGGCTCTGCGAGAGAGAGATACACAGTGTTGCCCCTTTATGAACCAAAGCTTTTGGGGAAAGCGAATGTCTGTGTGGCAGCGAATGTAGTTCCAAGGGACAGTGAAAACCAGCTACAGCATTCCGTGCTGGCAGCTTTCGTGTGGGCGCAATCGCTGGACGTTTCGAATTTGGCAGCCGGGCTCTGCGAGAGAGAGATACACAGTGTTGCCCCTTTACCAAGCCAAGCTTTTGGGGAAAGCGAATGTCTGTGTGGCAGCGAATGCAGTTCCAAGGGACAGTGAAAACCAGCTACAGCATTCCGTGCTGGCAGCTTTCGTGTGGGCGCAATCGCTGGACGTTTCCAATTTGGCAGCCGGGCTCTGCGAGAGAGAGATACACAGTGTTGCCCCTTTACCAAGCCAAGCTTTTGGGGAAAGCGAATGTCTGTGTGGCAGCGAATGCAGTTCCAAGGGACAGTGAAAAGCAGCTACAGCATTCCGTGCTGGCAGCTTTCGTGTGGGCGCAATCGCTGGACGTTTCCAATTTGGCAGCCGGGCTCTGCGAGAGAGAGATACACAGTGTTGCCCCTTTACCAAGCCAAGCTTTTGGGGAAAGCGAATGTCTGTGTGGCAGCGAATGCAGTTCCAAGGGACAGTGAAAACCAGCTACAGCATTCCGTGCTGGCAGCTTTCGTGTGGGCGCAATCGCTGGACGTTTCGAATTTGGCAGCCGGGCTCTGCGAGAGAGAGATACACAGTGTTGCCCCTTTACGAACCAAAGCTTTTGGGGAAAGCGAATGTCTGTGTGGCAGCGAATGCAGTTCCAAGGGACAGTGAAAACCAGCTACAGCATTCCGTGCTGGCAGCTTTCGTGTGGGCGCAATCGCTGGACGTTTCCAATTTGGCAGCCGGGCTCTGCGAGAGAGAGATACACAGTGTTGCCCCTTTACCAAGCCAAGCTTTTGGGGAAAGCGAATGTCTGTGTGGCAGCGAATGCAGTTCCAAGGGACAGTGAAAACCAGCTACAGCATTCCGTGCTGGCAGCTTTCGTGTGGGCGCAATCGCTGGACGTTTCGAATTTGCCAGCCGGGCTCTGCGAGAGAGAGATACACAGTGTTGCCCCTTTACCAAGCCAAGCTTTTGGGGAAAGCGAATGTCTGTGTGGCAGCGAATGCAGTTCCAAGGGACAGTGAAAACCAGCTACAGCATTCCGTGCTGGCAGCTTTCGTGTGGGCGCAATCGCTGGACGTTTCCAATTTGGCAGCCGGGCTCTGCGAGAGAGAGATACACAGTGTTGCCCCTTTACGAACCAAAGCTTTTGGGGAAAGCGAATGTCTGTGTGGCAGCGAATGCAGTTCCAAGGGACAGTGAAAACCAGCTACAGCATTCCGTGCTGGCAGCTTTCGTGTGGGCGCAATCGCTGGACGTTTCGAATTTGGCAGCCGGGCTCTGCGAGAGAGAGATACACAGTGTTGCCCCTTTACCAAGCCAAGCTTTTGGGGAAAGCGAATGTCTGTGTGGCAGCGAATGCAGTTCCAAGGGACAGTGAAAACCAGCTACAGCATTCCGTGCTGGCAGCTTTCGTGTGGGCGCAATCGCTGGACGTTTCGAATTTGCCAGCCGGGCTCTGCGAGAGAGAGATACACAGTGTTGCCCCTTTACCAAGCCAAGCTTTTGGGGAAAGCGAATGTCTGTGTGGCAGCGAATGCAGTTCCAAGGGACAGTGAAAAGCAGCTACAGCATTCCGTGCTGGCAGCTTTCGTGTAGGCGCAATCGCTGGACGTTTCGAATTTGGCAGCCGGGCTCTGCGAGAGAGAGATACACAGTGTTGCCCCTTTATGAACCAAAGCTTTTGGGGAAAGCGAATGTCTGTGTGGCAGCGAATGTAGTTCCAAGGGACAGTGAAAACCAGCTACAGCATTCCGTGCTGGCAGCTTTCGTGTGGGCGCAATCGCTGGACGTTTCGAATTTGGCAGCCGGGCTCTGCGAGAGAGAGATACACAGTGTTGCCCCTTTACCAAGCCAAGCTTTTGGGGAAAGCGAATGTCTGTGTGGCAGCGAATGCAGTTCCAAGGGACAGTGAAAACCAGCTACAGCATTCCGTGCTGGCAGCTTTCGTGTGGGCGCAATCGCTGGACGTTTCCAATTTGGCAGCCGGGCTCTGCGAGAGAGAGATACACAGTGTTGCCCCTTTACCAAGCCAAGCTTTTGGGGAAAGCGAATGTCTGTGTGGCAGCGAATGCAGTTCCAAGGGACAGTGAAAAGCAGCTACAGCATTCCGTGCTGGCAGCTTTCGTGTGGGCGCAATCGCTGGACGTTTCCAATTTGGCAGCCGGGCTCTGCGAGAGAGAGATACACAGTGTTGCCCCTTTACCAAGCCAAGCTTTTGGGGAAAGCGAATGTCTGTGTGGCAGCGAATGCAGTTCCAAGGGACAGTGAAAACCAGCTACAGCATTCCGTGCTGGCAGCTTTCGTGTGGGCGCAATCGCTGGACGTTTCGAATTTGCCAGCCGGGCTCTGCGAGAGAGAGATACACAGTGTTGCCCCTTTACCAAGCCAAGCTTTTGGGGAAAGCGAATGTCTGTGTGGCAGCGAATGCAGTTCCAAGGGACAGTGAAAACCAGCTACAGCATTCCGTGCTGGCAGCTTTCGTGTGGGCGCAATCGCTGGACGTTTCCAATTTGGCAGCCGGGCTCTGCGAGAGAGAGATACACAGTGTTGCCCCTTTACCAAGCCAAGCTTTTGGGGAAAGCGAATGTCTGTGTGGCAGCGAATGCAGTTCCAAGGGACAGTGAAAACCAGCTACAGCATTCCGTGCTGGCAGCTTTCGTGTGGGCGCAATCGCTGGACGTTTCCAATTTGGCAGCCGGGCTCTGCGAGAGAGAGATACACAGTGTTGCCCCTTTACGAACCAAAGCTTTTGGGGAAAGCGAATGTCTGTGTGGCAGCGAATGCAGTTCCAAGGGACAGTGAAAACCAGCTACAGCATTCCGTGCTGGCAGCTTTCGTGTGGGCGCAATCGCTGGACGTTTCGAATTTGGCAGCCGGGCTCTGCGAGAGAGAGATACACAGTGTTGCCCCTTTACCAAGCCAAGCTTTTGGGGAAAGCGAATGTCTGTGTGGCAGCGAATGCAGTTCCAAGGGACAGTGAAAACCAGCTACAGCATTCCGTGCTGGCAGCTTTCGTGTGGGCGCAATCGCTGGACGTTTCGAATTTGGCAGCCGGGCTCTGCGAGAGAGAGATACACAGTGTTGCCCCTTTACCAAGCCAAGCTTTTGGGGAAAGCGAATGTCTGTGTGGCAGCGAATGCAGTTCCAAGGGACAGTGAAAACCAGCTACAGCATTCCGTGCTGGCAGCTTTCGTGTGGGCGCAATCGCTGGACGTTTCCAATTTGGCAGCCGGGCTCTGCGAGAGAGAGATACACAGTGTTGCCCCTTTACCAAGCCAAGCTTTTGGGGAAAGCGAATGTCTGTGTGGCAGCGAATGCAGTTCCAAGGGACAGTGAAAACCAGCTACAGCATTCCGTGCTGGCAGCTTTCGTGTGGGCGCAATCGCTGGACTTTTCCAATTTGGCAGCCGGGCTCTGCGAGAGAGAGATACACAGTGTTGCCCCTTTACCAAGCCAAGCTTTTGGGGAAAGCGAATGTCTGTGTGGCAGCGAATGCAGTTCCAAGGGACAGTGAAAAGCAGCTACAGCATTCCGTGCTGGCAGCTTTCGTGTGGGCGCAATCGCTGGACGTTTCCAATTTGGCAGCCGGGCTCTGCGAGAGAGAGATACACAGTGTTGCCCCTTTACCAAGCCAAGCTTTTGGGGAAAGCTAATGTCTGTGTGGCAGCGAATGCAGTTCCAAGGGACAGTGAAAACCAGCTACAGCATTCCGTGCTGGCAGCTTTCGTGTGGGCGCAATCGCTGGACGTTTCGAATTTGGCAGCCGGGCTCTGCGAGAGAGAGATACACAGTGTTGCCCCTTTACCAAGCCAAGCTTTTGGGGAAAGCGAATGTCTGTGTGGCAGCGAATGCAGTTCCAAGGGACAGTGAAAACCAGCTACAGCATTCCGTGCTGGCAGCTTTCGTGTGGGCGCAATCGCTGGACGTTTCCAATTTGGCAGCCGGGCTCTGCGAGAGAGAGATACACAGTGTTGCCCCTTTACCAAGCCAAGCTTTTGGGGAAAGCGAATGTCTGTGTGGCAGCGAATGCAGTTCCAAGGGACAGTGAAAACCAGCTACAGCATTCCGTGCTGGCAGCTTTCGTGTGGGCGCAATCGCTGGACGTTTCGAATTTGGCAGCCGGGCTCTGCGAGAGAGAGATACACAGTGTTGCCCCTTTACCAAGCCAAGCTTTTGGGGAAAGCGAATGTCTGTGTGGCAGCGAATGCAGTTCCAAGGGACAGTGAAAACCAGCTACAGCATTCCGTGCTGGCAGCTTTCGTGTGGGCGCAATCGCTGGACGTTTCCAATTTGGCAGCCGGGCTCTGCGAGAGAGAGATACACAGTGTTGCCCCTTTACCAAGCCAAGCTTTTGGGGAAAGCGAATGTCTGTGTGGCAGCGAATGCAGTTCCAAGGGACAGTGAAAACCAGCTACAGCATTCCGTGCTGGCAGCTTTCGTGTGGGCGCAATCGCTGGACGTTTCGAATTTGCCAGCCGGGCTCTGCGAGAGAGAGATACACAGTGTTGCCCCTTTACCAAGCCAAGCTTTTGGGGAAAGCGAATGTCTGTGTGGCAGCGAATGCAGTTCCAAGGGACAGTGAAAACCAGCTACAGCATTCCGTGCTGGCAGCTTTCGTGTGGGCGCAATCGCTGGACGTTTCCAATTTGCCAGCCGGGCTCTGCGAGAGAGAGATACACAGTGTTGCCCCTTTACCAAGCCAAGCTTTTGGGGAAAGCGAATGTCTGTGTGGCAGCGAATGCAGTTCCAAGGGACAGTGAAAACCAGCTACAGCATTCCGTGCTGGCAGCTTTCGTGTGGGCGCAATCGCTGGACGTTTCCAATTTGGCAGCCGGGCTCTGCGAGAGAGAGATACACAGTGTTGCCCCTTTACCAAGCCAAGCTTTTGGGGAAAGCGAATGTCTGTGTGGCAGCGAATGCAGTTCCAAGGGACAGTGAAAACCAGCTACAGCATTCCGTGCTGGCAGCTTTCGTGTGGGCGCAATCGCTGGACGTTTCGAATTTGGCAGCCGGGCTCTGCGAGAGAGAGATACACAGTGTTGCCCCTTTACCAAGCCAAGCTTTTGGGGAAAGCGAATGTCTGTGTGGCAGCGAATGCAGTTCCAAGGGACAGTGAAAACCAGCTACAGCATTCCGTGCTGGCAGCTTTCGTGTGGGCGCAATCGCTGGACGTTTCGAATTTGGCAGCCGGGCTCTGCGAGAGAGAGATACACAGTGTTGCCCCTTTACGAACCAAAGCTTTTGGGGAAAGCGAATGTCTGTGTGGCAGCGAATGCAGTTCCAAGGGACAGTGAAAACCAGCTACAGCATTCCGTGCTGGCAGCTTTCGTGTGGGCGCAATCGCTGGACTTTTCCAATTTGGCAGCCGGGCTCTGCGAGAGAGAGATACACAGTGTTGCCCCTTTACCAAGCCAAGCTTTTGGGGAAAGCGAATGTCTGTGGGGCAGCGAATGCAGTTCCAAGGGACAGTGAAAACCAGCTACAGCATTCCGTGCTGGCAGCTTTCGTGTGGGCGCAATCGCTGGACGTTTCCAATTTGGCAGCCGGGCTCTGCGAGAGAGAGATACACAGTGTTGCCCCTTTACCAAGCCAAGCTTTTGGGGAAAGCGAATGTCTGTGTGGCAGCGAATGCAGTTCCAAGGGACAGTGAAAACCAGCTACAGCATTCCGTGCTGGCAGCTTTCGTGTGGGCGCAATCGCTGGACGTTTCCAATTTGGCAGCCGGGCTCTGCGAGAGAGAGATACACAGTGTTGCCCCTTTACCAAGCCAAGCTTTTGGGGAAAGCGAATGTCTGTGTGGCAGCGAATGCAGTTCCAAGGGACAGTGAAAACCAGCTACAGCATTCCGTGCTGGCAGCTTTCGTGTGGGCGCAATCGCTGGACGTTTCCAATTTGGCAGCCGGGCTCTGCGAGAGAGAGATACACAGTGTTGCCCCTTTACCAAGCCAAGCTTTTGGGGAAAGCGAATGTCTGTGTGGCAGCGAATGCAGTTCCAAGGGACAGTGAAAACCAGCTACAGCATTCCGTGCTGGCAGCTTTCGTGTGGGCGCAATCGCTGGACGTTTCCAATTTGGCAGCCGGGCTCTGCGAGAGAGAGATACACAGTGTTGCCCCTTTACCAAGCCAAGCTTTTGGGGAAAGCGAATGTCTGTGTGGCAGCGAATGCAGTTCCAAGGGACAGTGAAAACCAGCTACAGCATTCCGTGCTGGCAGCTTTCGTGTGGGCGCAATCGCTGGACGTTTCCAATTTGGCAGCCGGGCTCTGCGAGAGAGAGATACACAGTGTTGCCCCTTTACCAAGCCAAGCTTTTGGGGAAAGCGAATGTCTGTGTGGCAGCGAATGCAGTTCCAAGGGACAGTGAAAACCAGCTACAGCATTCCGTGCTGGCAGCTTTCGTGTGGGCGCAATCGCTGGACGTTTCCAATTTGGCAGCCGGGCTCTGCGAGAGAGAGATACACAGTGTTGCCCCTTTACGAACCAAAGCTTTTGGGGAAAGCGAATGTCTGTGTGGCAGCGAATGCAGTTCCAAGGGACAGTGAAAACCAGCTACAGCATTCCGTGCTGGCAGCTTTCGTGTGGGCGCAATCGCTGGACGTTTCCAATTTGGCAGCCGGGCTCTGCGAGAGAGAGATACACAGTGTTGCCCCTTTACCAAGCCAAGCTTTTGGGGAAAGCGAATGTCTGTGTGGCAGCGAATGCAGTTCCAAGGGACAGTGAAAACCAGCTACAGCATTCCGTGCTGGCAGCTTTCGTGTGGGCGCAATCGCTGGACGTTTCGAATTTGGCAGCCGGGCTCTGCGAGAGAGAGATACACAGTGTTGCCCCTTTACCAAGCCAAGCTTTTGGGGAAAGCGAATGTCTGTGTGGCAGCGAATGCAGTTCCAAGGGACAGTGAAAACCAGCTACAGCATTCCGTGCTGGCAGCTTTCGTGTGGGCGCAATCGCTGGACGTTTCGAATTTGGCAGCCGGGCTCTGCGAGAGAGAGATACACACTGTTGCCCCTTTACCAAGCCAAGCTTTTGGGGAAAGCGAATGTCTGTGTGGCAGCGAATGCAGTTCCAAGGGACAGTGAAAACCAGCTACAGCATTCCGTGCTGGCAGCTTTCGTGTGGGCGCAATCGCTGGACGTTTCGAATTTGGCAGCCGGGCTCTGCGAGAGAGAGATACACAGTGTTGCCCCTTTACCAAGCCAAGCTTTTGGGGAAAGCGAATGTCTGTGTGGCAGCGAATGCAGTTCCAAGGGACAGTGAAAACCAGCTACAGCATTCCGTGCTGGCAGCTTTCGTGTGGGCGCAATCGCTGGACGTTTCCAATTTGGCAGCCGGGCTCTGCGAGAGAGAGATACACAGTGTTGCCCCTTTACCAAGCCAAGCTTTTGGGGAAAGCGAATGTCTGTGTGGCAGCGAATGCAGTTCCAAGGGACAGTGAAAACCAGCTACAGCATTCCGTGCTGGCAGCTTTCGTGTGGGCGCAATCGCTGGACGTTTCGAATTTGGCAGCCGGGCTCTGCGAGAGAGAGATACACAGTGTTGCCCCTTTACCAAGCCAAGCTTTTGGGGAAAGCGAATGTCTGTGTGGCAGCGAATGCAGTTCCAAGGGACAGTGAAAACCAGCTACAGCATTCCGTGCTGGCAGCTTTCGTGTGGGCGCAATCGCTGGACGTTTCCAATTTGGCAGCCGGGCTCTGCGAGAGAGAGATACACAGTGTTGCCCCTTTACGAACCAAAGCTTTTGGGGAAAGCGAATGTCTGTGTGGCAGCGAATGCAGTTCCAAGGGACAGTGAAAACCAGCTACAGCATTCCGTGCTGGCAGCTTTCGTGTGGGCGCAATCGCTGGACGTTTCCAATTTGGCAGCCGGGCTCTGCGAGAGAGAGATACACAGTGTTGCCCCTTTACAAAGCCAAGCTTTTGGGGAAAGCGAATGTCTGTGTGGCAGCGAATGCAGTTCCAAGGGACAGTGAAAACCAGCTACAGCATTCCGTGCTGGCAGCTTTCGTGTGGGCGCAATCGCTGGACGTTTCCAATTTGGCAGCCGGGCTCTGCGAGAGAGAGATACACAGTGTTGCCCCTTTACCAAGCCAAGCTTTTGGGGAAAGCGAATGTCTGTGTGGCAGCGAATGCAGTTCCAAGGGACAGTGAAAAGCAGCTACAGCATTCCGTGCTGGCAGCTTTCGTGTAGGCGCAATCGCTGGACGTTTCGAATTTGGCAGCCGGGCTCTGCGAGAGAGAGATACACAGTGTTGCCCCTTTATGAACCAAAGCTTTTGGGGAAAGCGAATGTCTGTGTGGCAGCGAATGTAGTTCCAAGGGACAGTGAAAACCAGCTACAGCATTCCGTGCTGGCAGCTTTCGTGTGGGCGCAATCGCTGGACGTTTCGAATTTGGCAGCCGGGCTCTGCGAGAGAGAGATACACAGTGTTGCCCCTTTACCAAGCCAAGCTTTTGGGGAAAGCGAATGTCTGTGTGGCAGCGAATGCAGTTCCAAGGGACAGTGAAAACCAGCTACAGCATTCCGTGCTGGCAACTTTCGTGTGGGCGCAATCGCTGGACGTTTCCAATTTGGCAGCCGGGCTCTGCAAGAGAGAGATACACAGTGTTGCCCCTTTACCAAGCCAAGCTTTTGGGGAAAGCGAATGTCTGTGTGGCAGCGAATGCAGTTCCAAGGGACAGTGAAAACCAGCTACAGCATTCCGTGCTGGCAGCTTTCGTGTGGGCGCAATCGCTGGACGTTTCCAATTTGGCAGCCGGGCTCTGCGAGAGAGAGATACACAGTGTTGCCCCTTTACGAACCAAAGCTTTTGGGGAAAGCGAATGTCTGTGTGGCAGCGAATGCAGTTCCAAGGGACAGTGAAAACCAGCTACAGCATTCCGTGCTGGCAGCTTTCGTGTGGGCGCAATCGCTGGACGTTTCGAATTTGGCAGCCGGGCTCTGCGAGAGAGAGATACACAGTGTTGCCCCTTTACCAAGCCAAGCTTTTGGGGAAAGCGAATGTCTGTGTGGCAGCGAATGCAGTTCCAAGGGACAGTGAAAACCAGCTACAGCATTCCGTGCTGGCAGCTTTCGTGTGGGCGCAATCGCTGGACGTTTCGAATTTGGCAGCCGGGCTCTGCGAGAGAGAGATACAAAGTGTTGCCCCTTTACCAAGCCAAGCTTTTGGGGAAAGCGAATGTCTGTGTGGCAGCGAATGCAGTTCCAAGGGACAGTGAAAACCAGCTACAGCATTCCGTGCTGGCAGCTTTCGTGTGGGCGCAATCGCTGGACGTTTCCAATTTGGCAGCCGGGCTCTGCGAGAGAGAGATACACAGTGTTGCCCCTTTACGAACCAAAGCTTTTGGGGAAAGCGAATGTCTGTGTGGCAGCGAATGCAGTTCCAAGGGACAGTGAAAACCAGCTACAGCATTCCGTGCTGGCAGCTTTCGTGTGGGCGCAATCGCTGGACGTTTCGAATTTGGCAGCCGGGCTCTGCGAGAGAGAGATACACAGTGTTGCCCCTTTACCAAGCCAAGCTTTTGGGGAAAGCGAATGTCTGTGTGGCAGCGAATGCAGTTCCAAGGGACAGTGAAAACCAGCTACAGCATTCCGTGCTGGCAGCTTTCGTGTGGGCGCAATCGCTGGACGTTTCGAATTTGGCAGCCGGGCTCTGCGAGAGAGAGATACACAGTGTTGCCCCTTTACCAAGCCAAGCTTTTGGGGAAAGCGAATGTCTGTGTGGCAGCGAATGCAGTTCCAAGGGACAGTGAAAACCAGCTACAGCATTCCGTGCTGGCAGCTTTCGTGTGGGCGCAATCGCTGGACGTTTCGAATTTGGCAGCCGGGCTCTGCGAGAGAGAGATACACAGTGTTGCCCCTTTACCAAGCCAAGCTTTTGGGGAAAGCGAATGTCTGTGTGGCAGCGAATGCAGTTCCAAGGGACAGTGAAAACCAGCTACAGCATTCCGTGCTGGCAGCTTTCGTGTGGGCGCAATCGCTGGACGTTTCGAATTTGGCAGCCGGGCTCTGCGAGAGAGAGATACACAGTGTTGCCCCTTTACCAAGCCAAGCTTTTGGGGAAAGCGAATGTCTGTGTGGCAGCGAATGCAGTTCCAAGGGACAGTGAAAACCAGCTACAGCATTCCGTGCTGGCAGCTTTCGTGTGGACGCAATCGCTGGACGTTTCCAATTTGGCAGCCGGGCTCTGCGAGAGAGAGATACACAGTGTTGCCCCTTTACCAAGCCAAGCTTTTGGGGAAAGCGAATGTCTGTGTGGCAGCGAATGCAGTTCCAAGGGACAGTGAAAACCAGCTACAGCATTCCGTGCTGGCAGCTTTCGTGTGGGCGCAATCGCTGGACGTTTCGAATTTGCCAGCCGGGCTCTGCGAGAGAGAGATACACAGTGTTGCCCCTTTACCAAGCCAAGCTTTTGGGGAAAGCGAATGTCTGTGTGGCAGCGAATGCAGTTCCAAGGGACAGTGAAAAGCAGCTACAGCATTCCGTGCTGGCAGCTTTCGTGTAGGCGCAATCGCTGGACGTTTCGAATTTGGCAGCCGGGCTCTGCGAGAGAGAGATACACAGTGTTGCCCCTTTACCAAGCCAAGCTTTTGGGGAAAGCGAATGTCTGTGTGGCAGCGAATGTAGTTCCAAGGGACAGTGAAAACCAGCTACAGCATTCCGTGCTGGCAGCTTTCGTGTGGGCGCAATCGCTGGACGTTTCGAATTTGGCAGCCGGGCTCTGCGAGAGAGAGATACACAGTGTTGCCCCTTTACCAAGCCAAGCTTTTGGGGAAAGCGAATGTCTGTGTGGCAGCGAATGCAGTTCCAAGGGACAGTGAAAACCAGCTACAGCATTCCGTGCTGGCAGCTTTCGTGTGGGCGCAATCGCTGGACGTTTCCAATTTGGCAGCCGGGCTCTGCGAGAGAGAGATACACAGTGTTGCCCCTTTACCAAGCCAAGCTTTTGGGGAAAGCGAATGTCTGTGTGGCAGCGAATGCAGTTCCAAGGGACAGTGAAAACCAGCTACAGCATTCCGTGCTGGCAGCTTTCGTGTGGGCGCAATCGCTGGACGTTTCCAATTTGGCAGCCGGGCTCTGCGAGAGAGAGATACACAGTGTTGCCCCTTTATGAACCAAAGCTTTTGGGGAAAGCGAATGTCTGTGTGGCAGCGAATGTAGTTCCAAGGGACAGTGAAAACCAGCTACAGCATTCCGTGCTGGCAGCTTTCGTGTGGGCGCAATCGCTGGACGTTTCGAATTTGCCAGCCGGGCTCTGCGAGAGAGAGATACACAGTGTTGCCCCTTTACGAACCAAAGCTTTTGGGGAAAGCGAATGTCTGTGTGGCAGCGAATGCAGTTCCAAGGGACAGTGAAAACCAGCTACAGCATTCCGTGCTGGCAGCTTTCGTGTGGGCGCAATCGCTGGACGTTTCCAATTTGGCAGCCGGGCTCTGCGAGAGAGAGATACACAGTGTTGCCCCTTTACCAAGCCAAGCTTTTGGGGAAAGCGAATGTCTGTGTGGCAGCGAATGCAGTTCCAAGGGACAGTGAAAACCAGCTACAGCATTCCGTGCTGGCAGCTTTCGTGTGGGCGCAATCGCTGGACGTTTCGAATTTGGCAGCCGGGCTCTGCGAGAGAGAGATACACAGTGTTGCCCCTTTACCAAGCCAAGCTTTTGGGGAAAGCGAATGTCTGTGTGGCAGCGAATGCAGTTCCAAGGGACAGTGAAAACCAGCTACAGCATTCCGTGCTGGCAGCTTTCGTGTGGGCGCAATCGCTGGACGTTTCGAATTTGGCAGCCGGGCTCTGCGAGAGAGAGATACACAGTGTTGCCCCTTTACCAAGCCAAGCTTTTGGGGAAAGCGAATGTCTGTGTGGCAGCGAATGCAGTTCCAAGGGACAGTGAAAACCAGCTACAGCATTCCGTGCTGGCAGCTTTCGTGTGGGCGCAATCGCTGGACGTTTCCAATTTGGCAGCCGGGCTCTGCGAGAGAGAGATACACAGTGTTGCCCCTTTACCAAGCCAAGCTTTTGGGGAAAGCGAATGTCTGTGTGGCAGCGAATGCAGTTCCAAGGGACAGTGAAAACCAGCTACAGCATTCCGTGCTGGCAGCTTTCGTGTGGGCGCAATCGCTGGACGTTTCGAATTTGGCAGCCGGGCTCTGCGAGAGAGAGATACACAGTGTTGCCCCTTTACCAAGCCAAGCTTTTGGGGAAAGCGAATGTCTGTGTGGCAGCGAATGCAGTTCCAAGGGACAGTGAAAACCAGCTACAGCATTCCGTGCTGGCAGCTTTCGTGTGGGCGCAATCGCTGGACGTTTCCAATTTGGCAGCCGGGCTCTGCGAGAGAGAGATACACAGTGTTGCCCCTTTACGAACCAAAGCTTTTGGGGAAAGCGAATGTCTGTGTGGCAGCGAATGCAGTTCCAAGGGACAGTGAAAATCAGCTACAGCATTCCGTGCTGGCAGCTTTCGTGTGGGCGCAATCGCTGGACGTTTCCAATTTGGCAGCCGGGCTCTGCGAGAGAGAGATACACAGTGTTGCCCCTTTACAAAGCCAAGCTTTTGGGGAAAGCGAATGTCTGTGTGGCAGCGAATGCAGTTCCAAGGGACAGTGAAAACCAGCTACAGCATTCCGTGCTGGCAGCTTTCGTGTGGGCGCAATCGCTGGACGTTTCCAATTTGGCAGCCGGGCTCTGCGAGAGAGAGATACACAGTGTTGCCCCTTTACCAAGCCAAGCTTTTGGGGAAAGCGAATGTCTGTGTGGCAGCGAATGCAGTTCCAAGGGACAGTGAAAAGCAGCTACAGCATTCCGTGCTGGCAGCTTTCGTGTAGGCGCAATCGCTGGACGTTTCGAATTTGGCAGCCGGGCTCTGCGAGAGAGAGATACACAGTGTTGCCCCTTTATGAACCAAAGCTTTTGGGGAAAGCGAATGTCTGTGTGGCAGCGAATGTAGTTCCAAGGGACAGTGAAAACCAGCTACAGCATTCCGTGCTGGCAGCTTTCGTGTGGGCGCAATCGCTGGACGTTTCGAATTTGGCAGCCGGGCTCTGCGAGAGAGAGATACACAGTGTTGCCCCTTTACCAAGCCAAGCTTTTGGGGAAAGCGAATGTCTGTGTGGCAGCGAATGCAGTTCCAAGGGACAGTGAAAACCAGCTACAGCATTCCGTGCTGGCAACTTTCGTGTGGGCGCAATCGCTGGACGTTTCCAATTTGGCAGCCGGGCTCTGCAAGAGAGAGATACACAGTGTTGCCCCTTTACCAAGCCAAGCTTTTGGGGAAAGCGAATGTCTGTGTGGCAGCGAATGCAGTTCCAAGGGACAGTGAAAACCAGCTACAGCATTCCGTGCTGGCAGCTTTCGTGTGGGCGCAATCGCTGGACGTTTCCAATTTGGCAGCCGGGCTCTGCGAGAGAGAGATACACAGTGTTGCCCCTTTACGAACCAAAGCTTTTGGGGAAAGCGAATGTCTGTGTGGCAGCGAATGCAGTTCCAAGGGACAGTGAAAACCAGCTACAGCATTCCGTGCTGGCAGCTTTCGTGTGGGCGCAATCGCTGGACGTTTCGAATTTGGCAGCCGGGCTCTGCGAGAGAGAGATACACAGTGTTGCCCCTTTACCAAGCCAAGCTTTTGGGGAAAGCGAATGTCTGTGTGGCAGCGAATGCAGTTCCAAGGGACAGTGAAAACCAGCTACAGCATTCCGTGCTGGCAGCTTTCGTGTGGGCGCAATCGCTGGACGTTTCGAATTTGGCAGCCGGGCTCTGCGAGAGAGAGATACAAAGTGTTGCCCCTTTACCAAGCCAAGCTTTTGGGGAAAGCGAATGTCTGTGTGGCAGCGAATGCAGTTCCAAGGGACAGTGAAAACCAGCTACAGCATTCCGTGCTGGCAGCTTTCGTGTGGGCGCAATCGCTGGACGTTTCCAATTTGGCAGCCGGGCTCTGCGAGAGAGAGATACACAGTGTTGCCCCTTTACGAACCAAAGCTTTTGGGGAAAGCGAATGTCTGTGTGGCAGCGAATGCAGTTCCAAGGGACAGTGAAAACCAGCTACAGCATTCCGTGCTGGCAGCTTTCGTGTGGGCGCAATCGCTGGACGTTTCGAATTTGGCAGCCGGGCTCTGCGAGAGAGAGATACACAGTGTTGCCCCTTTACCAAGCCAAGCTTTTGGGGAAAGCGAATGTCTGTGTGGCAGCGAATGCAGTTCCAAGGGACAGTGAAAACCAGCTACAGCATTCCGTGCTGGCAGCTTTCGTGTGGGCGCAATCGCTGGACGTTTCGAATTTGGCAGCCGGGCTCTGCGAGAGAGAGATACACAGTGTTGCCCCTTTACCAAGCCAAGCTTTTGGGGAAAGCGAATGTCTGTGTGGCAGCGAATGCAGTTCCAAGGGACAGTGAAAACCAGCTACAGCATTCCGTGCTGGCAGCTTTCGTGTGGGCGCAATCGCTGGACGTTTCGAATTTGGCAGCCGGGCTCTGCGAGAGAGAGATACACAGTGTTGCCCCTTTACCAAGCCAAGCTTTTGGGGAAAGCGAATGTCTGTGTGGCAGCGAATGCAGTTCCAAGGGACAGTGAAAACCAGCTACAGCATTCCGTGCTGGCAGCTTTCGTGTGGGCGCAATCGCTGGACGTTTCGAATTTGGCAGCCGGGCTCTGCGAGAGAGAGATACACAGTGTTGCCCCTTTACCAAGCCAAGCTTTTGGGGAAAGCGAATGTCTGTGTGGCAGCGAATGCAGTTCCAAGGGACAGTGAAAACCAGCTACAGCATTCCGTGCTGGCAGCTTTCGTGTGGACGCAATCGCTGGACGTTTCCAATTTGGCAGCCGGGCTCTGCGAGAGAGAGATACACAGTGTTGCCCCTTTACCAAGCCAAGCTTTTGGGGAAAGCGAATGTCTGTGTGGCAGCGAATGCAGTTCCAAGGGACAGTGAAAACCAGCTACAGCATTCCGTGCTGGCAGCTTTCGTGTGGGCGCAATCGCTGGACGTTTCGAATTTGCCAGCCGGGCTCTGCGAGAGAGAGATACACAGTGTTGCCCCTTTACCAAGCCAAGCTTTTGGGGAAAGCGAATGTCTGTGTGGCAGCGAATGCAGTTCCAAGGGACAGTGAAAAGCAGCTACAGCATTCCGTGCTGGCAGCTTTCGTGTAGGCGCAATCGCTGGACGTTTCGAATTTGGCAGCCGGGCTCTGCGAGAGAGAGATACACAGTGTTGCCCCTTTACCAAGCCAAGCTTTTGGGGAAAGCGAATGTCTGTGTGGCAGCGAATGTAGTTCCAAGGGACAGTGAAAACCAGCTACAGCATTCCGTGCTGGCAGCTTTCGTGTGGGCGCAATCGCTGGACGTTTCGAATTTGGCAGCCGGGCTCTGCGAGAGAGAGATACACAGTGTTGCCCCTTTACCAAGCCAAGCTTTTGGGGAAAGCGAATGTCTGTGTGGCAGCGAATGCAGTTCCAAGGGACAGTGAAAACCAGCTACAGCATTCCGTGCTGGCAGCTTTCGTGTGGGCGCAATCGCTGGACGTTTCCAATTTGGCAGCCGGGCTCTGCGAGAGAGAGATACACAGTGTTGCCCCTTTACCAAGCCAAGCTTTTGGGGAAAGCGAATGTCTGTGTGGCAGCGAATGCAGTTCCAAGGGACAGTGAAAACCAGCTACAGCATTCCGTGCTGGCAGCTTTCGTGTGGGCGCAATCGCTGGACGTTTCCAATTTGGCAGCCGGGCTCTGCGAGAGAGAGATACACAGTGTTGCCCCTTTATGAACCAAAGCTTTTGGGGAAAGCGAATGTCTGTGTGGCAGCGAATGTAGTTCCAAGGGACAGTGAAAACCAGCTACAGCATTCCGTGCTGGCAGCTTTCGTGTGGGCGCAATCGCTGGACGTTTCGAATTTGCCAGCCGGGCTCTGCGAGAGAGAGATACACAGTGTTGCCCCTTTACGAACCAAAGCTTTTGGGGAAAGCGAATGTCTGTGTGGCAGCGAATGCAGTTCCAAGGGACAGTGAAAACCAGCTACAGCATTCCGTGCTGGCAGCTTTCGTGTGGGCGCAATCGCTGGACGTTTCCAATTTGGCAGCCGGGCTCTGCGAGAGAGAGATACACAGTGTTGCCCCTTTACCAAGCCAAGCTTTTGGGGAAAGCGAATGTCTGTGTGGCAGCGAATGCAGTTCCAAGGGACAGTGAAAACCAGCTACAGCATTCCGTGCTGGCAGCTTTCGTGTGGGCGCAATCGCTGGACGTTTCCAATTTGGCAGCTGGGCTCTGCGAGAGAGAGATACACAGTGTTGCCCCTTTACCAAGCCAAGCTTTTGGGGAAAGCGAATGTCTGTGTGGCAGCGAATGCAGTTCCAAGGGACAGTGAAAACCAGCTACAGCATTCCGTGCTGGCAGCTTTCGTGTGGGCGCAATCGCTGGACGTTTCGAATTTGGCAGCCGGGCTCTGCGAGAGAGAGATACACAGTGTTGCCCCTTTACGAACCAAAGCTTTTGGGGAAAGCGAATGTCTGTGTGGCAGCGAATGCAGTTCCAAGGGACAGTGAAAACCAGCTACAGCATTCCGTGCTGGCAGCTTTCGTGTGGGCGCAATCGCTGGACGTTTCCAATTTGGCAGCCGGGCTCTGCGAGAGAGAGATACACAGTGTTGCCCCTTTACCAAGCCAAGCTTTTGGGGAAAGCGAATGTCTGTGTGGCAGCGAATGCAGTTCCAAGGGACAGTGAAAACCAGCTACAGCATTCCGTGCTGGCAGCTTTCGTGTGGGCGCAATCGCTGGACGTTTCGAATTTGGCAGCCGGGCTCTGCGAGAGAGAGATACACAGTGTTGCCCCTTTACCAAGCCAAGCTTTTGGGGAAAGCGAATGTCTGTGTGGCAGCGAATGCAGTTCCAAGGGACAGTGAAAACCAGCTACAGCATTCCGTGCTGGCAGCTTTCGTGTGGGCGCAATCGCTGGACGTTTCGAATTTGGCAGCCGGGCTCTGCGAGAGAGAGATACACAGTGTTGCCCCTTTACCAAGCCAAGCTTTTGGGGAAAGCGAATGTCTGTGTGGCAGCGAATGCAGTTCCAAGGGACAGTGAAAACCAGCTACAGCATTCCGTGCTGGCAGCTTTCGTGTGGGCGCAATCGCTGGACGTTTCGAATTTGGCAGCCGGGCTCTGCGAGAGAGAGATACACAGTGTTGCCCCTTTACCAAGCCAAGCTTTTGGGGAAAGCGAATGTCTGTGTGGCAGCGAATGCAGTTCCAAGGGACAGTGAAAACCAGCTACAGCATTCCGTGCTGGCAGCTTTCGTGTAGGCGCAATCGCTGGACGTTTCGAATTTGGCAGCCGGGCTCTGCGAGAGAGAGATACACAGTGTTGCCCCTTTATGAACCAAAGCTTTTGGGGAAAGCGAATGTCTGTGTGGCAGCGAATGTAGTTCCAAGGGACAGTGAAAACCAGCTACAGCATTCCGTGCTGGCAGCTTTCGTGTGGGCGCAATCGCTGGACGTTTCAAATTTGGCAGCCGGGCTCTGCGAGAGAGAGATACACAGTGTTGCCCCTTTACCAAGCCAAGCTTTTGGGGAAAGCGAATGTCTGTGTGGCAGCGAATGCAGTTCCAAGGGACAGTGAAAACCAGCTACAGCATTCCGTGCTGGCAGCTTTCGTGTGGGCGCAATCGCTGGACGTTTCGAATTTGGCAGCCGGGCTCTGCGAGAGAGAGATACACAGTGTTGCCCCTTTACCAAGCCAAGCTTTTGGGGAAAGCGAATGTCTGTGTGGCAGCGAATGCAGTTCCAAGGGACAGTGAAAACCAGCTACAGCATTCCGTGCTGGCAGCTTTCGTGTGGGCGCAATCGCTGGACGTTTCGAATTTGGCAGCCGGGCTCTGCGAGAGAGAGATACACAGTGTTGCCCCTTTACCAAGCCAAGCTTTTGGGGAAAGCGAATGTCTGTGTGGCAGCGAATGCAGTTCCAAGGGACAGTGAAAACCAGCTACAGCATTCCGTGCTGGCAGCTTTCGTGTAGGCGCAATCGCTGGACGTTTCGAATTTGGCAGCCGGGCTCTGCGAGAGAGAGATACACAGTGTTGCCCCTTTATGAACCAAAGCTTTTGGGGAAAGCGAATGTCTGTGTGGCAGCGAATGTAGTTCCAAGGGACAGTGAAAACCAGCTACAGCATTCCGTGCTGGCAGCTTTCGTGTGGGCGCAATCGCTGGACGTTTCAAATTTGGCAGCCGGGCTCTGCGAGAGAGAGATACACAGTGTTGCCCCTTTACCAAGCCAAGCTTTTGGGGAAAGCGAATGTCTGTGTGGCAGCGAATGCAGTTCCAAGGGACAGTGAAAACCAGCTACAGCATTCCGTGCTGGCAGCTTTCGTGTGGGCGCAATCGCTGGACGTTTCCAATTTGGCAGCCGGGCTCTGCGAGAGAGAGATACACAGTGTTGCCCCTTTACCAAGCCAAGCTTTTGGGGAAAGCGAATGTCTGTGTGGCAGCGAATGCAGTTCCAAGGGACAGTGAAAACCAGCTACAGCATTCCGTGCTGGCAGCTTTCGTGTGGGCGCAATCGCTGGACGTTTCCAATTTGGCAGCCGGGCTCTGCGAGAGAGAGATACACAGTGTTGCCCCTTTACCAAGCCAAGCTTTTGGGGAAAGCGAATGTCTGTGTGGCAGCGAATGCAGTTCCAAGGGACAGTGAAAACCAGCTACAGCATTCCGTGCTGGCAGCTTTCGTGTGGGCGCAATCGCTGGACGTTTCGAATTTGGCAGCCGGGCTCTGCGAGAGAGAGATACAAAGTGTTGCCCCTTTACGAACCAAAACTTTTGGGGAAAGCGAATGTCTGTGTGGCAGCGAATGCAGTTCCAAGGGACAGTGAAAACCAGCTACAGCATTCCGTGCTGGCAGCTTTCGTGTGGGCGCAATCGCTGGACGTTTCCAATTTGGCAGCCGGGCTCTGCGAGAGAGAGATACACAGTGTTGCCCCTTTACCAAGCCAAGCTTTTGGGGAAAGCGAATGTCTGTGTGGCAGCGAATGCAGTTCCAAGGGACAGTGAAAACCAGCTACAGCATTCCGTGCTGGCAGCTTTCGTGTGGGCGCAATCGCTGGACGTTTCGAATTTGGCAGCCGGGCTCTGCGAGAGAGAGATACACAGTGTTGCCCCTTTACCAAGCCAAGCTTTTGGGGAAAGCGAATGTCTGTGTGGCAGCGAATGCAGTTCCAAGGGACAGTGAAAACCAGCTACAGCATTCCGTGCTGGCAGCTTTCGTGTGGGCGCAATCGCTGGACGTTTCG
The DNA here is from genome assembly GCF_035582795.1 of Mycteria americana. Lineage (NCBI taxonomy): Eukaryota > Metazoa > Chordata > Aves > Ciconiiformes > Ciconiidae > Mycteria > Mycteria americana. The sequence goes on from NW_027445682.1 coordinate 164,565, forward strand.
AATTTGGCAGCCGGGCTCTGCGAGAGAGAGATACACAGTGTTGCCCCTTTACGAACCAAAGCTTTTGGGGAAAGCGAATGTCTGTGTGGCAGCGAATGCAGTTCCAAGGGACAGTGAAAACCAGCTACAGCATTCCGTGCTGGCAGCTTTCGTGTGGGCGCAATCGCTGGACGTTTCGAATTTGGCAGCCGGGCTCTGCGAGAGAGAGATACAAAGTGTTGCCCCTTTACGAACCAAAACTTTTGGGGAAAGCGAATGTCTGTGTGGCAGCGAATGCAGTTCCAAGGGACAGTGAAAACCAGCTACAGCATTCCGTGCTGGCAGCTTTCGTGTGGGCGCAATCGCTGGACGTTTCCAATTTGGCAGCCGGGCTCTGCGAGAGAGAGATACACAGTGTTGCCCCTTTACCAAGCCAAGCTTTTGGGGAAAGCGAATGTCTGTGTGGCAGCGAATGCAGTTCCAAGGGACAGTGAAAACCAGCTACAGCATTCCGTGCTGGCAGCTTTCGTGTGGGCGCAATCGCTGGACGTTTCGAATTTGGCAGCCGGGCTCTGCGAGAGAGAGATACACAGTGTTGCCCCTTTACCAAGCCAAGCTTTTGGGGAAAGCGAATGTCTGTGTGGCAGCGAATGCAGTTCCAAGGGACAGTGAAAACCAGCTACAGCATTCCGTGCTGGCAGCTTTCGTGTGGGCGCAATCGCTGGACGTTTCGAATTTGGCAGCCGGGCTCTGCGAGAGAGAGATACACAGTGTTGCCCCTTTACCAAGCCAAGCTTTTGGGGAAAGCGAATGTCTGTGTGGCAGCGAATGCAGTTCCAAGGGACAGTGAAAACCAGCTACAGCATTCCGTGCTGGCAGCTTTCGTGTGGGCGCAATCGCTGGACGTTTCGAATTTGCCAGCCGGGCTCTGCGAGAGAGAGATACACAGTGTTGCCCCTTTACGAACCAAAGCTTTTGGGGAAAGCGAATGTCTGTGTGGCAGCGAATGCAGTTCCAAGGGACAGTGAAAACCAGCTACAGCATTCCGTGCTGGCAGCTTTCGTGTGGGCGCAATCGCTGGACGTTTCCAATTTGGCAGCCGGGCTCTGCGAGAGAGAGATACACAGTGTTGCCCCTTTACCAAGCCAAGCTTTTGGGGAAAGCGAATGTCTGTGTGGCAGCGAATGCAGTTCCAAGGGACAGTGAAAACCAGCTACAGCATTCCGTGCTGGCAGCTTTCGTGTGGGCGCAATCGCTGGACGTTTCGAATTTGGCAGCCGGGCTCTGCGAGAGAGAGATACACAGTGTTGCCCCTTTACCAAGCCAAGCTTTTGGGGAAAGCGAATGTCTGTGTGGCAGCGAATGCAGTTCCAAGGGACAGTGAAAACCAGCTACAGCATTCCGTGCTGGCAGCTTTCGTGTGGGCGCAATCGCTGGACGTTTCGAATTTGGCAGCCGGGCTCTGCGAGAGAGAGATACACAGTGTTGCCCCTTTACGAACCAAAGCTTTTGGGGAAAGCGAATGTCTGTGTGGCAGCGAATGCAGTTCCAAGGGACAGTGAAAACCAGCTACAGCATTCCGTGCTGGCAGCTTTCGTGTGGGCGCAATCGCTGGACGTTTCGAATTTGGCAGCCGGGCTCTGCGAGAGAGAGATACACAGTGTTGCCCCTTTACCAAGCCAAGCTTTTGGGGAAAGCGAATGTCTGTGTGGCAGCGAATGCAGTTCCAAGGGACAGTGAAAACCAGCTACAGCATTCCGTGCTGGCAGCTTTCGTGTGGGCGCAATCGCTGGACGTTTCCAATTTGGCAGCCGGGCTCTGCGAGAGAGAGATACACAGTGTTGCCCCTTTACCAAGCCAAGCTTTTGGGGAAAGCGAATGTCTGTGTGGCAGCGAATGCAGTTCCAAGGGACAGTGAAAACCAGCTACAGCATTCCGTGCTGGCAGCTTTCGTGTGGGCGCAATCGCTGGACGTTTCGAATTTGGCAGCCGGGCTCTGCGAGAGAGAGATACACAGTGTTGCCCCTTTACCAAGCCAAGCTTTTGGGGAAAGCGAATGTCTGTGTGGCAGCGAATGCAGTTCCAAGGGACAGTGAAAACCAGCTACAGCATTCCGTGCTGGCAGCTTTCGTGTGGGCGCAATCGCTGGACGTTTCCAATTTGGCAGCCGGGCTCTGCGAGAGAGAGATACACAGTGTTGCCCCTTTACCAAGCCAAGCTTTTGGGGAAAGCGAATGTCTGTGTGGCAGCGAATGCAGTTCCAAGGGACAGTGAAAACCAGCTACAGCATTCCGTGCTGGCAGCTTTCGTGTGGGCGCAATCGCTGGACGTTTCGAATTTGGCAGCCGGGCTCTGCGAGAGAGAGATACACAGTGTTGCCCCTTTACGAACCAAAGCTTTTGGGGAAAGCGAATGTCTGTGTGGCAGCGAATGCAGTTCCAAGGGACAGTGAAAACCAGCTACAGCATTCCGTGCTGGCAGCTTTCGTGTGGGCGCAATCGCTGGACGTTTCGAATTTGGCAGCCGGGCTCTGCGAGAGAGAGATACACAGTGTTGCCCCTTTACCAAGCCAAGCTTTTGGGGAAAGCGAATGTCTGTGTGGCAGCGAATGCAGTTCCAAGGGACAGTGAAAACCAGCTACAGCATTCCGTGCTGGCAGCTTTCGTGTGGGCGCAATCGCTGGACGTTTCGAATTTGGCAGCCGGGCTCTGCGAGAGAGAGATACACAGTGTTGCCCCTTTACCAAGCCAAGCTTTTGGGGAAAGCGAATGTCTGTGTGGCAGCGAATGCAGTTCCAAGGGACAGTGAAAACCAGCTACAGCATTCCGTGCTGGCAGCTTTCGTGTGGGCGCAATCGCTGGACGTTTCGAATTTGGCAGCCGGGCTCTGCGAGAGAGAGATACACAGTGTTGCCCCTTTACCAAGCCAAGCTTTTGGGGAAAGCGAATGTCTGTGTGGCAGCGAATGCAGTTCCAAGGGACAGTGAAAACCAGCTACAGCATTCCGTGCTGGCAGCTTTCGTGTGGGCGCAATCACTGGACGTTTCGAATTTGGCAGCCGGGCTCTGCGAGAGAGAGATACACAGTGTTGCCCCTTTACGAACCAAAGCTTTTGGGGAAAGCGAATGTCTGTGTGGCAGCGAATGCAGTTCCAAGGGACAGTGAAAACCAGCTACAGCATTCCGTGCTGGCAGCTTTCCTGTGGGCGCAATCGCTGGACGTTTCCAATTTGGCAGCCGGGCTCTGCGAGAGAGAGATACACAGTGTTGCCCCTTTACCAAGCCAAGCTTTTGGGGAAAGCGAATGTCTGTGTGGCAGCGAATGCAGTTCCAAGGGACAGTGAAAACCAGCTACAGCATTCCGTGCTGGCAGCTTTCGTGTGGGCGCAATCGCTGGACGTTTCGAATTTGCTAGCCCGGCTCTGCGAGAGAGAGATACACAGTGTTGCCCCTTTACCAAGCCAAGCTTTTGGGGAAAGCGAATGTCTGTGTGGCAGCGAATGCAGTTCCAAGGGACAGTGAAAACCAGCTACAGCATTCCGTGCTGGCAGATTTCGTGTGGGCGCAATCGCTGGACGTTTCGAATTTGGCAGCCGGGCTCTGCGAGAGAGAGATACACAGTGTTGCCCCTTTACGAACCAAAGCTTTTGGGGAAAGCGAATGTCTGTGTGGCAGCGAATGCAGTTCCAAGGGACAGTGAAAACCAGCTACAGCATTCCCTGCTGGCAGCTTTCGTGTGGGCGCAATCGCTGGACGTTTCCAATTTGGCAGCCGGGCTCTGCGAGAGAGAGATACACAGTGTTGCCCCTTTACCAAGCCAAGCTTTTGGGGAAAGCGAATGTCTGTGTGGCAGCGAATGCAGTTCCAAGGGACAGTGAAAACCAGCTACAGCATTCCGTGCTGGCAGCTTTAGTGTGGGCGCAATCTCTGGACGTTTCCAATTTGGCAGCCGGGCTCTGCGAGAGAGAGATACACAGTGTTGCCCCTTTACGAACCAAAACTTTTGGGGAAAGCGAATGTCTGTGTGGCAGCGAATGCAGTTCCAAGGGACAGTGAAAACCAGCTACAGCATTCCGTGCTGGCAGCTTTCGTGTGGGCGCAATCGCTGGACGTTTCGAATTTGGCAGCCGGGCTCTGCGAGAGAGAGATACACAGTGTTGCCCCTTTACCAAGCCAAGCTTTTGAGGAAAGCGAATGTCTGTGTGGCAGCGAATGCAGTTCCAAGGGACAGTGAAAACCAGCTACAGCATTCCGTGCTGGCAGCTTTCGTGTGGGCGCAATCGCTGGACGTTTCGAATTTGGCAGCCGGGCTCTGCGAGAGAGAGATACACAGTGTTGCCCCTTTACCAAGCCAAGCTTTTGGGGAAAGCGAATGTCTGTGTGGCAGCGAATGCAGTTCCAAGGGACAGTGAAAACCAGCTACAGCATTCCGTGCTGGCAGCTTTCGTGTGGGCGCAATCGCTGGACGTTTCGAATTTGGCAGCCGGGCTCTGCGAGAGAGAGATACACAGTGTTGCCCCTTTACCAAGCCAAGCTTTTGGGGAAAGCGAATGTCTGTGTGGCAGCGAATGCAGTTCCAAGGGACAGTGAAAACCAGCTACAGCATTCCGTGCTGGCAGCTTTCGTGTGGGCGCAATCGCTGGACGTTTCCAATTTGGCAGCCGGGCTCTGCGAGAGAGAGATACACAGTGTTGCCCCTTTACCAAGCCAAGCTTTTGGGGAAAGCGAATGTCTGTGTGGCAGCGAATGCAGTTCCAAGGGACAGTGAAAACCAGCTACAGCATTCCGTGCTGGCAGCTTTCGTGTGGGCGCAATCGCTGGACGTTTCGAAATTGCCAGCCGGGCTCTGCGAGAGAGACATACACAGTGTTGCCCCTTTACGAACCAAAGCTTTTGGGGAAAGCGAATGTCTGTGTGGCAGCGAATGCAGTTCCAAGGGACAGTGAAAACCAGCTACAGCATTCCGTGCTGGCAGCTTTCGTGTGGGCGCAATCGCTGGACGTTTCCAATTTGGCAGCCGGGCTCTGCGAGAGAGAGATACACAGTGTTGCCCCTTTACCAAGCCAAGCTTTTGGGGAAAGCGAATGTCTGTGTGGCAGCGAATGCAGTTCCAAGGGACAGTGAAAACCAGCTACAGCATTCCGTGCTGGCAGCTTTCGTGTGGGCGCAATCGCTGGACGTTTCCAATTTGGCAGCCGGGCTCTGCGAGAGAGAGATACACAGTGTTGCCCCTTTACCAAGCCAAGCTTTTGGGGAAAGCGAATGTCTGTGTGGCAGCGAATGCAGTTCCAAGGGACAGTGAAAACCAGCTACAGCATTCCGTGCTGGCAGCTTTCGTGTGGGCGCAATCGCTGGACGTTTCGAATTTGGCAGCCGGGCTCTGCGAGAGAGAGATACACAGTGTTGCCCCTTTACCAAGCCAAGCTTTTGGGGAAAGCGAATGTCTGTGTGGCAGCGAATGCAGTTCCAAGGGACAGTGAAAACCAGCTACAGCATTCCGTGCTGGCAGCTTTCGTGTGGGCGCAATCGCTGGACGTTTCGAATTTGGCAGCCGGGCTCTGCGAGAGAGAGATACACAGTGTTGCCCCTTTACCAAGCCAAGCTTTTGGGGAAAGCGAATGTCTGTGTGGCAGCGAATGCAGTTCCAAGGGACAGTGAAAACCAGCTACAGCATTCCGTGCTGGCAGCTTTCGTGTGGGCGCAATCGCTGGACGTTTCGAATTTGGCAGCCGGGCTCTGCGAGAGAGAGATACACAGTGTTGCCCCTTTACCAAGCCAAGCTTTTGGGGAAAGCGAATGTCTGTGTGGCAGCGAATGCAGTTCCAAGGAACAGTGAAAACCAGCTACAGCATTCCGTGCTGGCAGCTTTCGTGTGGGCGCAATCGCTGGACGTTTCGAATTTGCCAGACCGGCTCTGCGAGAGAGAGATACACAGTGTTGCCCCTTTACCAAGCCAAGCTTTTGGGGAAAGCGAATGTCTGTGTGGCAGCGAATGCAGTTCCAAGGGACAGTGAAAACCAGCTACAGCATTCCGTGCTGGCAGATTTCGTGTGGGCGCAATCGCTGGACGTTTCGAATTTGGCAGCCGGGCTCTGCGAGAGAGAGATACACAGTGTTGCCCCTTTACGAACCAAAGCTTTTGGGGAAAGCGAATGTCTGTGTGGCAGCGAATGCAGTTCCAAGGGACAGTGAAAACCAGCTACAGCATTCCCTGCTGGCAGCTTTCGTGTGGGCGCAATCGCTGGACGTTTCGAATTTGGCAGCCGGGCTCTGCGAGAGAGAGATACACAGTGTTGCCCCTTTACGAACCAAAGCTTTTGGGGAAAGCGAATGTCTGTGTGGCAGCGAATGCAGTTCCAAGGGACAGTGAAAACCAGCTACAGCATTCCGTGCTGGCAGCTTTCGTGTGGGCGCAATCGCTGGACGTTTCGAATTTGCCAGCCGGGCTCTGCGAGAGAGAGATACACAGTGTTGCCCCTTTACGAACCAAAGCTTTTGGGGAAAGCGAATGTCTGTGTGGCAGCGAATGCAGTTCCAAGGGACAGTGAAAACCAGCTACAGCATTCCGTGCTGGCAGCTTTCGTGTGGGCGCAATCGCTGGACGTTTCGAATTTGGCAGCCGGGCTCTGCGAGAGAGAGATACACAGTGTTGCCCCTTTACCAAGCCAAGCTTTTGGGGAAAGCGAATGTCTGTGTGGCAGCGAATGCAGTTCCAAGGGACAGTGAAAACCAGCTACAGCATTCCGTGCTGGCAGCTTTCGTGTGGGCGCAATCGCTGGACGTTTCCAATTTGGCAGCCGGGCTCTGCGAGAGAGAGATACACAGTGTTGCCCCTTTACCAAGCCAAGCTTTCGGGGAAAGCGAATGTCTGTGTGGCAGCGAATGCAGTTCCAAGGGACAGTGAAAACCAGCTACAGCATTCCGTGCTGGCAGCTTTCGTGTGGGCGCAATCGCTGGACGTTTCCAATTTGGCAGCCGGGCTCTGCGAGAGAGAGATACACAGTGTTGCCCCTTTACCAAGCCAAGCTTTTGGGGAAAGCGAATGTCTGTGTGGCAGCGAATGCAGTTCCAAGGGACAGTGAAAACCAGCTACAGCATTCCGTGCTGGCAGCTTTCGTGTGGGCGCAATCGCTGGACGTTTCGAATTTGGCAGCCGGGCTCTGCGAGAGAGAGATACACAGTGTTGCCCCTTTACCAAGCCAAGCTTTTGGGGAAAGCGAATGTCTGTGTGGCAGCGAATGCAGTTCCAAGGGACAGTGAAAACCAGCTACAGCATTCCGTGCTGGCAGCTTTCGTGTGGGCGCAATCGCTGGACGTTTCCAATTTGGCAGCCGGGCTCTGCGAGAGAGAGATACACAGTGTTGCCCCTTTACCAAGCCAAGCTTTTGGGGAAAGCGAATGTCTGTGTGGCAGCGAATGCAGTTCCAAGGGACAGTGAAAACCAGCTACAGCATTCCGTGCTGGCAGCTTTCGTGTGGGCGCAATCGCTGGACGTTTCGAATTTGCCAGCCGGGCTCTGCGAGAGAGAGATACACAGTGTTGCCCCTTTACGAACCAAAGCTTTTGGGGAAAGCGAATGTCTGTGTGGCAGCGAATGCAGTTCCAAGGGACAGTGAAAACCAGCTACAGCATTCCGTGCTGGCAGCTTTCGTGTGGGCGCAATCGCTGGACGTTTCCAATTTGGCAGCCGGGCTCTGCGAGAGAGAGATACACAGTGTTGCCCCTTTACCAAGCCAAGCTTTTGGGGAAAGCGAATGTCTGTGTGGCAGCGAATGCAGTTCCAAGGGACAGTGAAAACCAGCTACAGCATTCCATGCTGGCAGCTTTCGTGTGGGCGCAATCGCTGGACGTTTCGAATTTGGCAGCCGGGCTCTGCGAGAGAGAGATACACAGTGTTGCCCCTTTACCAAGCCAAGCTTTTGGGGAAAGCGAATGTCTGTGTGGCAGCGAATGCAGTTCCAAGGGACAGTGAAAACCAGCTACAGCATTCCGTGCTGGCAGCTTTCGTGTGGGCGCAATCGCTGGACGTTTCGAATTTGGCAGCCGGGCTCTGCGAGAGAGAGATACACAGTGTTGCCCCTTTACCAAGCCAAGCTTTTGGGGAAAGCGAATGTCTGTGTGGCAGTGAATGCAGTTCCAAGGGACAGTGAAAACCAGCTACAGCATTCCGTGCTGGCAGCTTTCGTGTGGGCGCAATCGCTGGACGTTTCCAATTTGGCAGCCGGGCTCTGCGAGAGAGAGATACACAGTGTTGCCCCTTTACCAAGCCAAGCTTTTGGGGAAAGCGAATGTCTGTGTGGCAGCGAATGCAGTTCCAAGGGACAGTGAAAACCAGCTACAGCATTCCGTGCTGGCAGCTTTCGTGTGGGCGCAATCGCTGGACGTTTCCAATTTGGCAGCCGGGCTCTGCGAGAGAGAGATACACAGTGTTGCCCCTTTACCAAGCCAAGCTTTTGGGGAAAGCGAATGTCTGTGTGGCAGTGAATGCAGTTCCAAGGGACAGTGAAAACCAGCTACAGCATTCCGTGCTGGCAGCTTTCGTGTGGGCGCAATCGCTGGACGTTTCCAATTTGGCAGCCGGGCTCTGCGAGAGAGAGATACACAGTGTTGCCCCTTTACCAAGCCAAGCTTTTGGGGAAAGCGAATGTCTGTGTGGCAGCGAATGCAGTTCCAAGGGACAGTGAAAACCAGCTACAGCATTCCGTGCTGGCAGCTTTCGTGTGGGCGCAATCGCTGGACGTTTCCAATTTGGCAGCCGGGCTCTGCGAGAGAGAGATACACAGTGTTGCCCCTTTACCAAGCCAAGCTTTTGGGGAAAGCGAATGTCTGTGTGGCAGCGAATGCAGTTCCAAGGAACAGTGAAAACCAGCTACAGCATTCCGTGCTGGCAGCTTTCGTGTGGGCGCAATCGCTGGACGTTTCGAATTTGCTAGCCCGGCTCTGCGAGAGAGAGATACACAGTGTTGCCCCTTTACCAAGCCAAGCTTTTGGGGAAAGCGAATGTCTGTGTGGCAGCGAATGCAGTTCCAAGGGACAGTGAAAACCAGCTACAGCATTCCGTGCTGGCAGATTTCGTGTGGGCGCAATCGCTGGACGTTTCGAATTTGGCAGCCGGGCTCTGCGAGAGAGAGATACACAGTGTTGCCCCTTTACGAACCAAAGCTTTTGGGGAAAGCGAATGTCTGTGTGGCAGCGAATGCAGTTCCAAGGGACAGTGAAAAGCAGCTACAGCATTCCGTGCTGGCAGGTTTCGTGTGGGCGCAATCGCTGGACGTTTCCAATTTGGCAGCCGGGCTCTGCGAGAGAGAGATACACAGTGTTGCCCCTTTACGAACCAAAGCTTTTGGGGAAAGCGAATGTCTGTGTGGCAGCGAATGCAGTTCCAAGGGACAGTGAAAACCAGCTACAGCATTCCGTGCTGGCAGCTTTCGTGTGGGCGCAATCGCTGGACGTTTCGAATTTGCCAGCCGGGCTCTGCGAGAGAGAGATACACAGTGTTGCCCCTTTACGAACCAAAGCTTTTGGGGAAAGCGAATGTCTGTGTGGCAGCGAATGCAGTTCCAAGGGACAGTGAAAACCAGCTACAGCATTCCGTGCTGGCAGCTTTCGTGTGGGCGCAATCGCTGGACGTTTCCAATTTGGCAGCCGGGCTCTGCGAGAGAGAGATACACAGTGTTGCCCCTTTACCAAGCCAAGCTTTTGGGGAAAGCGAATGTCTGTGTGGCAGCGAATGCAGTTCCAAGGGACAGTGAAAACCAGCTACAGCATTCCGTGCTGGTAGCTTTCGTGTGGGTGCAATCGCTGGACGTTTCCAATTTGGCAGCCGGGCTCTGCGAGAGAGAGATACACAGTGTTGCCCCTTTACGAACCAAAGCTTTTGGGGAAAGCGAATGTCTGTGTGGCAGCGAATGCAGTTCCAAGGGACAGTGAAAACCAGCTACAGCATTCCGTGCTGGCAGCTTTCGTGTGGGCGCAATCGCTGGACGTTTCCAATTTGGCAGCCGGGCTCTGCGAGAGAGAGATACACAGTGTTGCCCCTTTACCAAGCCAAGCTTTTGGGGAAAGCGAATGTCTGTGTGGCAGCGAATGCAGTTCCAAGGGACAGTGAAAACCAGCTACAGCATTCCGTGCTGGCAGCTTTAGTGTGGGCGCAATCGCTGGACGTTTTGAATTTGGCAGCCGGGCTCTGCGAGAGAGAGATACACAGTGTTGCCCCTTTACGAACCAAAACTTTTGGGGAAAGCGAATGTCTGTGTGGCAGCGAATGCAGTTCCAAGGGACAGTGAAAACCAGCTACAGCATTCCGTGCTGGCAGCTTTCGTGTGGGCGCAATCGCTGGACGTTTCCAATTTGGCAGCCGGGCTCTGCGAGAGAGAGATACACAGTGTTGCCCCTTTACCAAGCCAAGCTTTTGGGGAAAGCGAATGTCTGTGTGGCAGCGAATGCAGTTCCAAGGGACAGTGAAAACCAGCTACAGCATTCCGTGCTGGCAGCTTTCGTGTGGGCGCAATCGCTGGACGTTTCCAATTTGGCAGCCGGGCTCTGCGAGAGAGAGATACACAGTGTTGCCCCTTTACCAAGCCAAGCTTTTGGGGAAAGCGAATGTCTGTGTGGCAGCGAATGCAGTTCCAAGGAACAGTGAAAACCAGCTACAGCATTCCGTGCTGGCAGCTTTCGTGTGGGCGCAATCGCTGGACGTTTCGAATTTGCTAGCCCGGCTCTGCGAGAGAGAGATACACAGTGTTGCCCCTTTACCAAGCCAAGCTTTTGGGGAAAGCGAATGTCTGTGTGGCAGCGAATGCAGTTCCAAGGGACAGTGAAAACCAGCTACAGCATTCCGTGCTGGCAGATTTCGTGTGGGCGCAATCGCTGGACGTTTCGAATTTGGCAGCCGGGCTCTGCGAGAGAGAGATACACAGTGTTGCCCCTTTACGAACCAAAGCTTTTGGGGAAAGCGAATGTCTGTGTGGCAGCGAATGCAGTTCCAAGGGACAGTGAAAAGCAGCTACAGCATTCCGTGCTGGCAGGTTTCGTGTGGGCGCAATCGCTGGACGTTTCCAATTTGGCAGCCGGGCTCTGCGAGAGAGAGATACACAGTGTTGCCCCTTTATGAACCAAAGCTTTTGGGGAAAGCGAATGTCTGTGTGGCAGCGAATGCAGTTCCAAGGGACAGTGAAAACCAGCTACAGCATTCCGTGCTGGCAGCTTTCGTGTGGGCGCAATCGCTGGACGTTTCGAATTTGCCAGCCGGGCTCTGCGAGAGAGAGATACACAGTGTTGCCCCTTTACGAACCAAAGCTTTTGGGGAAAGCGAATGTCTGTGTGGCAGCGAATGCAGTTCCAAGGGACAGTGAAAACCAGCTACAGCATTCCGTGCTGGCAGCTTTCGTGTGGGCGCAATCGCTGGACGTTTCCAATTTGGCAGCCGGGCTCTGCGAGAGAGAGATACACAGTGTTGCCCCTTTACCAAGCCAAGCTTTTGGGGAAAGCGAATGTCTGTGTGGCAGCGAATGCAGTTCCAAGGGACAGTGAAAACCAGCTACAGCATTCCGTGCTGGCAGCTTTCGTGTGGGCGCAATCGCTGGACGTTTCGAATTTGGCAGCCGGGCTCTGCGAGAGAGAGATACACAGTGTTGCCCCTTTACCAAGCCAAGCTTTTGGGGAAAGCGAATGTCTGTGTGGCAGCGAATGCAGTTCCAAGGGACAGTGAAAACCAGCTACAGCATTCCGTGCTGGTAGCTTTCGTGTGGGTGCAATCGCTGGACGTTTCCAATTTGGCAGCCGGGCTCTGCGAGAGAGAGATACACAGTGTTGCCCCTTTACCAAGCCAAGCTTTTGGGGAAAGCGAATGTCTGTGTGGCAGCGAATGCAGTTCCAAGGGACAGTGAAAACCAGCTACAGCATTCCGTGCTGGCAGCTTTCGTGTGGGCGCAATCGCTGGACGTTTCCAATTTGGCAGCCGGGCTCTGCGAGAGAGAGATACACAGTGTTGCCCCTTTACCAAGCCAAGCTTTTGGGGAAAGCGAATGTCTGTGTGGCAGCGAATGCAGTTCCAAGGGACAGTGAAAACCAGCTACAGCATTCCGTGCTGGCAGCTTTCGTGTGGGCGCAATCGCTGGACGTTTCCAATTTGGCAGCCGGGCTCTGCGAGAGAGAGATACACAGTGTTGCCCCTTTACCAAGCCAAGCTTTTGGGGAAAGCGAATGTCTGTGTGGCAGCGAATGCAGTTCCAAGGGACAGTGAAAACCAGCTACAGCATTCCGTGCTGGCAGCTTTCGTGTGGGCGCAATCGCTGGACGTTTCGAATTTGGCAGCCGGGCTCTGCGAGAGAGAGATACACAGTGTTGCCCCTTTACCAAGCCAAGCTTTTGGGGAAAGCGAATGTCTGTGTGGCAGCGAATGCAGTTCCAAGGGACAGTGAAAACCAGCTACAGCATTCCGTGCTGGCAGCTTTCGTGTGGGCGCAATCCCTGGACGTTTCGAATTTGGCAGCCGGGCTCTGCGAGAGAGAGATACACAGTGTTGCCCCTTTACCAAGCCAAGCTTTTGGGGAAAGCGAATGTCTGTGTGGCAGCGAATGCAGTTCCAAGGGACAGTGAAAACCAGCTACAGCATTCCGTGCTGGCAGCTTTCGTGTGGGCGCAATCGCTGGACGTTTCCAATTTGGCAGCCGGGCTCTGCGAGAGAGAGATACACAGTGTTGCCCCTTTACCAAGCCAAGCTTTTGGGGAAAGCGAATGTCTGTGTGGCAGCGAATGCAGTTCCAAGGGACAGTGAAAACCAGCTACAGCATTCCGTGCTGGCAGCTTTCGTGTGGGCGCAATCGCTGGACGTTTCCAATTTGGCAGCCGGGCTCTGCGAGAGAGAGATACACAGTGTTGCCCCTTTACCAAGCCAAGCTTTTGGGGAAAGCGAATGTCTGTGTGGCAGCGAATGCAGTTCCAAGGGACAGTGAAAACCAGCTACAGCATTCCGTGCTGGCAGCTTTCGTGTGGGCGCAATCGCTGGACGTTTCCAATTTGGCAGCCGGGCTCTGCGAGAGACACATACACAGTGTTGCCCCTTTACCAAGCCAAGCTTTTGGGGAAAGCGAATGTCTGTGTGGCAGCGAATGCAGTTCCAAGGGACAGTGAAAACCAGCTACAGCATTCCCTGCTGGCAGCTTTCGTGTGGGCGCAATCGCTGGACGTTTCCAATTTGGCAGCCGGGCTCTGCGAGAGAGAGATACACAGTGTTGCCCCTTTACCAAGCCAAGCTTTTGGGGAAAGCGAATGTCTGTGTGGCAGCGAATGCAGTTCCAAGGGACAGTGAAAACCAGCTACAGCATTCCGTGCTGGCAGCTTTCGTGTGGGCGCAATCGCTGGACGTTTCCAATTTGGCAGCCGGGCTCTGCGAGAGAGAGATACACAGTGTTGCCCCTTTACCAAGCCAAGCTTTTGGGGAAAGCGAATGTCTGTGTGGCAGCGAATGCAGTTCCAAGGGACAGTGAAAACCAGCTACAGCATTCCGTGCTGGCAGCTTTCGTGTGGGCGCAATCGCTGGACGTTTCCAATTCGGCAGCCGGGCTCTGCGAGAGAGAGATACACAGTGTTGCCCCTTTACCAAGCCAAGCTTTTGGGGAAAGCGAATGTCTGTGTGGCAGCGAGTGCAGTTCCAAGGGACAGTGAAAACCAGCTACAGCATTCCGTGCTGGCAGCTTTCGTGTGGGCGCAATCGCTGGACGTTTCCAATTTGGCAGCCGGGCTCTGCGAGAGAGAGATACACAGTGTTGCCCCTTTACCAAGCCAAGCTTTTGGGGAAAGCGAATGTCTGTGTGGCAGCGAATGCAGTTCCAAGGGACAGTGAAAACCAGCTACAGCATTCCCTGCTGGCAGCTTTCGTGTGGGCGCAATCGCTGGACGTTTCGAATTTGGCAGCCGGGCTCTGCGAGAGAGAGATACACAGTGTTGCCCCTTTACCAAGCCAAGCTTTTGGGGAAAGCGAATGTCTGTGTGGCAGCGAATGCAGTTCCAAGGGACAGTGAAAACCAGCTACAGCATTCCGTGCTGGCAGCTTTCGTGTGGGCGCAATCGCTGGACGTTTCCAATTTGGCAGCCGGGCTCTGCGAGAGAGAGATACACAGTGTTGCCCCTTTACGAACCAAAGCTTTTGGGGAAAGCGAATGTCTGTGTGGCAGCGAATGCAGTTCCAAGGGACAGTGAAAACCAGCTACAGCATTCCGTGCTGGCAGCTTTCGTGTGGGCGCAATCGCTGGACGTTTCCAATTTGGCAGCCGGGTTCTGCGAGAGAGAGATACACAGTGTTGCCCCTTTACCAAGCCAAGCTTTTGGGGAAAGCGAATGTCTGTGTGGCAGCGAATGCAGTTCCAAGGGACAGTGAAAACCAGCTACAGCATTCCGTGCTGGCAGCTTTCGTGTGGGCGCAATCGCTGGACGTTTCGAATTTGGCAGCCGGGCTCTGCGAGAGAGAGATACACAGTGTTGCCCCTTTACCAAGCCAAGCTTTTGGGGAAAGCGAATGTCTGTGTGGCAGCGAATGCAGTTCCAAGGGACAGTGAAAACCAGCTACAGCATTCCGTGCTGGCAGCTTTCGTGTGGGCGCAATCGCTGGACGTTTCCAATTTGGCAGCCGGGCTCTGCGAGAGAGAGATACACAGTGTTGCCCCTTTACCAAGCCAAGCTTTTGGGGAAAGCGAATGTCTGTGTGGCAGCGAATGCAGTTCCAAGGGACAGTGAAAACCAGCTACAGCATTCCGTGCTGGCAGCTTTCGTGTGGGCGCAATCGCTGGACGTTTCCAATTTGGCAGCCGGGCTCTGCGAGAGAGAGATACACAGTGTTGCCCCTTTACCAAGCCAAGCTTTTGGGGAAAGCGAATGTCTGTGTGGCAGCGAATGCAGTTCCAAGGGACAGTGAAAACCAGCTACAGCATTCCGTGCTGGCAGCTTTCGTGTGGGCGCAATCGCTGGACGTTTCGAATTTGGCAGCCGGGCTCTGCGAGAGAGAGATACACAGTGTTGCCCCTTTACCAAGCCAAGCTTTTGGGGAAAGCGAATGTCTGTGTGGCAGCGAATGCAGTTCCAAGGGACAATGAAAACCAGCTACAGCATTCCGTGCTGGCAGCTTTCGTGTGGGCGCAATCCCTGGACGTTTCGAATTTGGCAGCCGGGCTCTGCGAGAGAGAGATACACAGTGTTGCCCCTTTACCAAGCCAAGCTTTTGAGGAAAGCGAATGTCTGTGTGGCAGCGAATGCAGTTCCAAGGGACAGTGAAAACCAGCTACAGCATTCCGTGCTGGCAGCTTTCGTGTGGGCGCAATCGCTGGACGTTTCCAATTTGGCAGCCGGGCTCTGCGAGAGAGAGATACACAGTGTTGCCCCTTTACCAAGCCAAGCTTTTGGGGAAAGCGAATGTCTGTGTGGCAGCGAATGCAGTTCCAAGGGACAGTGAAAACCAGCTACAGCATTCCGTGCTGGCAGCTTTCGTGTGGGCGCAATCGCTGGACGTTTCCAATTTGGCAGCCGGGCTCTGCGAGAGAGAGATACACAGTGTTGCCCCTTTACCAAGCCAAGCTTTTGGGGAAAGCGAATGTCTGTGTGGCAGCGAATGCAGTTCCAAGGGACAGTGAAAACCAGCTACAGCATTCCGTGCTGGCAGCTTTCGTGTGGGCGCAATCGCTGGACGTTTCCAATTTGGCAGCCGGGCTCTGCGAGAGAGAGATACACAGTGTTGCCCCTTTACCAAGCCAAGCTTTTGGGGAAAGCGAATGTCTGTGTGGCAGCGAATGCAGTTCCAAGGGACAGTGAAAACCAGCTACAGCATTCCCTGCTGGCAGCTTTCGTGTGGGCGCAATCGCTGGACGTTTCGAATTTGGCAGCCGGGCTCTGCGAGAGAGAGATACACAGTGTTGCCCCTTTACCAAGCCAAGCTTTTGGGGAAAGCGAATGTCTGTGTGGCAGCGAATGCAGTTCCAAGGGACAGTGAAAACCAGCTACAGCATTCCGTGCTGGCAGCTTTCGTGTGGGCGCAATCGCTGGACGTTTCCAATTTGGCAGCCGGGCTCTGCGAGAGAGAGATACACAGTGTTGCCCCTTTACGAACCAAAGCTTTTGGGGAAAGCGAATGTCTGTGTGGCAGCGAATGCAGTTCCAAGGGACAGTGAAAACCAGCTACAGCATTCCGTGCTGGCAGCTTTCGTGTGGGCGCAATCGCTGGACGTTTCCAATTTGGCAGCCGGGTTCTGCGAGAGAGAGATACACAGTGTTGCCCCTTTACCAAGCCAAGCTTTTGGGGAAAGCGAATGTCTGTGTGGCAGCGAATGCAGTTCCAAGGGACAGTGAAAACCAGCTACAGCATTCCGTGCTGGCAGCTTTCGTGTGGGCGCAATCGCTGGACGTTTCGAATTTGGCAGCCGGGCTCTGCGAGAGAGAGATACACAGTGTTGCCCCTTTACCAAGCCAAGCTTTTGGGGAAAGCGAATGTCTGTGTGGCAGCGAATGCAGTTCCAAGGGACAGTGAAAACCAGCTACAGCATTCCGTGCTGGCAGCTTTCGTGTGGGCGCAATCGCTGGACGTTTCCAATTTGGCAGCCGGGCTCTGCGAGAGAGAGATACACAGTGTTGCCCCTTTACCAAGCCAAGCTTTTGGGGAAAGCGAATGTCTGTGTGGCAGCGAATGCAGTTCCAAGGGACAATGAAAACCAGCTACAGCATTCCGTGCTGGCAGCTTTCGTGTGGGCGCAATCGCTGGACGTTTCGAATTTGGCAGCCGGGCTCTGCGAGAGAGAGATACACAGTGTTGCCCCTTTACCAAGCCAAGCTTTTGAGGAAAGCGAATGTCTGTGTGGCAGCGAATGCAGTTCCAAGGGACAGTGAAAACCAGCTACAGCATTCCGTGCTGGCAGCTTTTGTGTGGGCGCAATCGCTGGACGTTTCGAATTTGGCAGCCGGGCTCTGCGAGAGAGAGATACACAGTGTTGCCCCTTTACCAAGCCAAGCTTTTGGGGAAAGCGAATGTCTGTGTGGCAGCGAATGCAGTTCCAAGGGACAGTGAAAACCAGCTACAGCATTCCGTGCTGGCAGCTTTCGTGTGGGCGCAATCGCTGGACGTTTCCAATTTGGCAGCCGGGCTCTGCGAGAGAGAGATACACAGTGTTGCCCCTTTACCAAGCCAAGCTTTTGGGGAAAGCGAATGTCTGTGTGGCAGCGAATGCAGTTCCAAGGGACAGTGAAAACCAGCTACAGCATTCCGTGCTGGCAGCTTTCGTGTGGGCGCAATCCCTGGACGTTTCGAATTTGGCAGCCGGGCTCTGCGAGAGAGAGATACACAGTGTTGCCCCTTTACGAACCAAAGCTTTTGGGGAAAGCGAATGTCTGTGTGGCAGCGAATGCAGTTCCAAGGGACAGTGAAAACCAGCTACAGCATTCCGTGCTGGCAGCTTTCGTGTGGGCGCAATCGCTGGACGTTTCCAATTTGGCAGCCGGGCTCTGCGAGAGAGAGATACACAGTGTTGCCCCTTTACCAAGCCAAGCTTTTGGGGAAAGCGAATGTCTGTGTGGCAGCGAATGCAGTTCCAAGGGACAGTGAAAACCAGCTACAGCATTCCGTGCTGGCAGCTTTCGTGTGGGCGCAATCGCTGGACGTTTCGAATTTGGCAGCCGGGCTCTGCGAGAGAGAGATACACAGTGTTGCCCCTTTACCAAGCCAAGCTTTTGGGGAAAGCGAATGTCTGTGTGGCAGCGAATGCAGTTCCAAGGGACAGTGAAAACCAGCTACAGCATTCCGTGCTGGCAGCTTTCGTGTGGGCGCAATCGCTGGACGTTTCGAATTTGGCAGCCGGGCTCTGCGAGAGAGAGATACACAGTGTTGCCCCTTTACCAAGCCAAGCTTTTGGGGAAAGCGAATGTCTGTGTGGCAGCGAATGCAGTTCCAAGGGACAGTGAAAACCAGCTACAGCATTCCGTGCTGGCAGCTTTCGTGTGGGCGCAATCGCTGGACGTTTCGAATTTGGCAGCCGGGCTCTGCGAGAGAGAGATACACAGTGTTGCCCCTTTACCAAGCCAAGCTTTTGGGGAAAGCGAATGTCTGTGTGGCAGCGAATGCAGTTCCAAGGGACAGTGAAAACCAGCTACAGCATTCCGTGCTGGCAGCTTTCGTGTGGGCGCAATCGCTGGACGTTTCGAATTTGGCAGCCGGGCTCTGCGAGAGAGAGATACACAGTGTTGCCCCTTTACCAAGCCAAGCTTTTGGGGAAAGCGAATGTCTGTGTGGCAGCGAATGCAGTTCCAAGGGACAGTGAAAACCAGCTACAGCATTCCGTGCTGGCAGCTTTCGTGTGGGCGCAATCGCTGGACGTTTCCAATTTGGCAGCCGGGCTCTGCGAGAGAGAGATACACAGTGTTGCCCCTTTACCAAGCCAAGCTTTTGGGGAAAGCGAATGTCTGTGTGGCAGCGAATGCAGTTCCAAGGGACAGTGAAAACCAGCTACAGCATTCCGTGCTGGCAGCTTTCGTGTGGGCGCAATCGCTGGACGTTTCCAATTTGGCAGCCGGGCTCTGCGAGAGAGAGATACACAGTGTTGCCCCTTTACCAAGCCAAGCTTTTGGGGAAAGCGAATGTCTGTGTGGCAGCGAATGCAGTTCCAAGGGACAGTGAAAACCAGCTACAGCATTCCGTGCTGGCAGCTTTCGTGTGGGCGCAATCGCTGGACGTTTCCAATTTGGCAGCCGGGCTCTGCGAGAGAGAGATACACAGTGTTGCCCCTTTACCAAGCCAAGCTTTTGGGGAAAGCGAATGTCTGTGTGGCAGCGAATGCAGTTCCAAGGGACAATGAAAACCAGCTACAGCATTCCGTGCTGGCAGCTTTCGTGTGGGCGCAATCGCTGGACGTTTCGAATTTGGCAGCCGGGCTCTGCGAGAGAGAGATACACAGTGTTGCCCCTTTACCAAGCCAAGCTTTTGGGGAAAGCGAATGTCTGTGTGGCAGCGAATGCAGTTCCAAGGAACAGTGAAAACCAGCTACAGCATTCCGTGCTGGCAGCTTTCGTGTGGGCGCAATCGCTGGACGTTTCGAATTTGCTAGCCCGGCTCTGCGAGAGAGAGATACACAGTGTTGCCCCTTTACCAAGCCAAGCTTTTGGGGAAAGCGAATGTCTGTGTGGCAGCGAATGCAGTTCCAAGGGACAGTGAAAACCAGCTACAGCATTCCGTGCTGGCAGATTTCGTGTGGGCGCAATCGCTGGACGTTTCGAATTTGGCAGCCGGGCTCTGCGAGAGAGAGATACACAGTGTTGCCCCTTTACGAACCAAAGCTTTTGGGGAAAGCGAATGTCTGTGTGGCAGCGAATGCAGTTCCAAGGGACAGTGAAAAGCAGCTACAGCATTCCGTGCTGGCAGGTTTCGTGTGGGCGCAATCGCTGGACGTTTCCAATTTGGCAGCCGGGCTCTGCGAGAGAGAGATACACAGTGTTGCCCCTTTATGAACCAAAGCTTTTGGGGAAAGCGAATGTCTGTGTGGCAGCGAATGCAGTTCCAAGGGACAGTGAAAACCAGCTACAGCATTCCGTGCTGGCAGCTTTCGTGTGGGCGCAATCGCTGGACGTTTCGAATTTGCCAGCCGGGCTCTGCGAGAGAGAGATACACAGTGTTGCCCCTTTACGAACCAAAGCTTTTGGGGAAAGCGAATGTCTGTGTGGCAGCGAATGCAGTTCCAAGGGACAGTGAAAACCAGCTACAGCATTCCGTGCTGGCAGCTTTCGTGTGGGCGCAATCGCTGGACGTTTCCAATTTGGCAGCCGGGCTCTGCGAGAGAGAGATACACAGTGTTGCCCCTTTACCAAGCCAAGCTTTTGGGGAAAGCGAATGTCTGTGTGGCAGCGAATGCAGTTCCAAGGGACAGTGAAAACCAGCTACAGCATTCCGTGCTGGCAGCTTTCGTGTGGGCGCAATCGCTGGACGTTTCGAATTTGGCAGCCGGGCTCTGCGAGAGAGAGATACACAGTGTTGCCCCTTTACCAAGCCAAGCTTTTGGGGAAAGCGAATGTCTGTGTGGCAGCGAATGCAGTTCCAAGGGACAGTGAAAACCAGCTACAGCATTCCGTGCTGGTAGCTTTCGTGTGGGTGCAATCGCTGGACGTTTCCAATTTGGCAGCCGGGCTCTGCGAGAGAGAGATACACAGTGTTGCCCCTTTACGAACCAAAGCTTTTGGGGAAAGCGAATGTCTGTGTGGCAGCGAATGCAGTTCCAAGGGACAGTGAAAACCAGCTACAGCATTCCGTGCTGGCAGCTTTCGTGTGGGCGCAATCGCTGGACGTTTCGAATTTGGCAGCCGGGCTCTGCGAGAGAGAGATACACAGTGTTGCCCCTTTACCAAGCCAAGCTTTTGGGGAAAGCGAATGTCTGTGTGGCAGCGAATGCAGTTCCAAGGGACAGTGAAAACCAGCTACAGCATTCCGTGCTGGCAGCTTTCGTGTGGGCGCAATCGCTGGACGTTTCGAATTTGGCAGCCGGGCTCTGCGAGAGAGAGATACACAGTGTTGCCCCTTTACCAAGCCAAGCTTTTGGGGAAAGCGAATGTCTGTGTGGCAGCGAATGCAGTTCCAAGGGACAGTGAAAACCAGCTACAGCATTCCGTGCTGGCAGCTTTCGTGTGGGCGCAATCGCTGGACGTTTCGAATTTGGCAGCCGGGCTCTGCGAGAGAGAGATACACAGTGTTGCCCCTTTACCAAGCCAAGCTTTTGGGGAAAGCGAATGTCTGTGTGGCAGCGAATGCAGTTCCAAGGGACAGTGAAAACCAGCTACAGCATTCCGTGCTGGCAGCTTTCGTGTGGGCGCAATCCCTGGACGTTTCGAATTTGGCAGCCGGGCTCTGCGAGAGAGAGATACACAGTGTTGCCCCTTTACGAACCAAAGCTTTTGGGGAAAGCGAATGTCTGTGTGGCAGCGAATGCAGTTCCAAGGGACAGTGAAAACCAGCTACAGCATTCCGTGCTGGCAGCTTTCGTGTGGGCGCAATCGCTGGACGTTTCCAATTTGGCAGCCGGGCTCTGCGAGAGAGAGATACACAGTGTTGCCCCTTTACCAAGCCAAGCTTTTGGGGAAAGCGAATGTCTGTGTGGCAGCGAATGCAGTTCCAAGGGACAGTGAAAACCAGCTACAGCATTCCGTGCTGGCAGCTTTCGTGTGGGCGCAATCGCTGGACGTTTCCAATTTGGCAGCCGGGCTCTGCGAGAGAGAGATACACAGTGTTGCCCCTTTACCAAGCCAAGCTTTTGGGGAAAGCGAATGTCTGTGTGGCAGCGAATGCAGTTCCAAGGGACAGTGAAAACCAGCTACAGCATTCCGTGCTGGCAGCTTTCGTGTGGGCGCAATCGCTGGACGTTTCGAATTTGGCAGCCGGGCTCTGCGAGAGACACATACACAGTGTTGCCCCTTTACCAAGCCAAGCTTTTGGGGAAAGCGAATGTCTGTGTGGCAGCGAATGCAGTTCCAAGGGACAGTGAAAACCAGCTACAGCATTCCGTGCTGGCAGCTTTCGTGTGGGCGCAATCGCTGGACGTTTCGAATTTGGCAGCCGGGCTCTGCGAGAGAGAGATACACAGTGTTGCCCCTTTACGAACCAAAGCTTTTGGGGAAAGCGAATGTCTGTGTGGCAGCGAATGCAGTTCCAAGGGACAGTGAAAACCAGCTACAGCATTCCGTGCTGGCAGCTTTCGTGTGGGCGCAATCGCTGGACGTTTCCAATTTGGCAGCAGGGCTCTGCGAGAGAGAGATACACAGTGTTGCCCCTTTACCAAGCCAAGCTTTTGGGGAAAGCGAATGTCTGTGTGGCAGCGAATGCAGTTCCAAGGGACAGTGAAAACCAGCTACAGCATTCCCTGCTGGCAGCTTTCGTGTGGGCGCAATCGCTGGACGTTTCCAATTTGGCAGCCGGGCTCTGCGAGAGAGAGATACACAGTGTTGCCCCTTTACCAAGCCAAGCTTTTGGGGAAAGCGAATGTCTGTGTGGCAGCGAATGCAGTTCCAAGGGACAGTGAAAACCAGCTACAGCATTCCGTGCTGGCAGCTTTCGTGTGGGCGCAATCGCTGGACGTTTCCAATTTGGCAGCCGGGCTCTGCGAGAGAGAGATACACAGTGTTGCCCCTTTACCAAGCCAAGCTTTTGGGGAAAGCGAATGTCTGTGTGGCAGCGAATGCAGTTCCAAGGGACAGTGAAAACCAGCTACAGCATTCCGTGCTGGGAGCTTTCGTGTGGGCGCAATCGCTGGACGTTTCCAATTTGGCAGCCGGGCTCTGCGAGAGAGAGATACACAGTGTTGCCCCTTTACCAAGCCAAGCTTTTGGGGAAAGCGAATGTCTGTGTGGCAGCGAATGCAGTTCCAAGGGACAGTGAAAACCAGCTACAGCATTCCGTGCTGGCAGCTTTCGTGTGGGCGCAATCGCTGGACGTTTCCAATTCGGCAGCCGGGCTCTGCGAGAGAGAGATACACAGTGTTGCCCCTTTACCAAGCCAAGCTTTTGGGGAAAGCGAATGTCTGTGTGGCAGCGAGTGCAGTTCCAAGGGACAGTGAAAACCAGCTACAGCATTCCGTGCTGGCAGCTTTCGTGTGGGCGCAATCGCTGGACGTTTCCAATTTGGCAGCCGGGCTCTGCGAGAGAGAGATACACAGTGTTGCCCCTTTACCAAGCCAAGCTTTTGGGGAAAGCGAATGTCTGTGTGGCAGCGAATGCAGTTCCAAGGGACAGTGAAAACCAGCTACAGCATTCCGTGCTGGCAGCTTTCGTGTGGGCGCAATCGCTGGACGTTTCGAATTTGGCAGCCGGGTTCTGCGAGAGAGAGATACACAGTGTTGCCCCTTTACCAAGCCAAGCTTTTGGGGAAAGCGAATGTCTGTGTGGCAGCGAATGCAGTTCCAAGGGACAGTGAAAACCAGCTACAGCATTCCGTGCTGGCAGCTTTCGTGTGGGCGCAATCGCTGGACGTTTCGAATTTGGCAGCCGGGCTCTGCGAGAGAGAGATACACAGTGTTGCCCCTTTACCAAGCCAAGCTTTTGGGGAAAGCGAATGTCTGTGTGGCAGCGAATGCAGTTCCAAGGGACAGTGAAAACCAGCTACAGCATTCCGTGCTGGCAGCTTTCGTGTGGGCGCAATCGCTGGACGTTTCCAATTTGGCAGCCGGGCTCTGCGAGAGAGAGATACACAGTGTTGCCCCTTTACCAAGCCAAGCTTTTGGGGAAAGCGAATGTCTGTGTGGCAGCGAATGCAGTTCCAAGGGACAGTGAAAACCAGCTACAGCATTCCGTGCTGGCAGCTTTCGTGTGGGCGCAATCGCTGGACGTTTCCAATTTGGCAGCCGGGCTCTGCGAGAGAGAGATACACAGTGTTGCCCCTTTACCAAGCCAAGCTTTTGGGGAAAGCGAATGTCTGTGTGGCAGCGAATGCAGTTCCAAGGGACAGTGAAAACCAGCTACAGCATTCCGTGCTGGCAGCTTTCGTGTGGGCGCAATCGCTGGACGTTTCGAATTTGGCAGCCGGGCTCTGCGAGAGAGAGATACACAGTGTTGCCCCTTTACCAAGCCAAGCTTTTGGGGAAAGCGAATGTCTGTGTGGCAGCGAATGCAGTTCCAAGGGACAATGAAAACCAGCTACAGCATTCCGTGCTGGCAGCTTTCGTGTGGGCGCAATCCCTGGACGTTTCGAATTTGGCAGCCGGGCTCTGCGAGAGAGAGATACACAGTGTTGCCCCTTTACCAAGCCAAGCTTTTGAGGAAAGCGAATGTCTGTGTGGCAGCGAATGCAGTTCCAAGGGACAGTGAAAACCAGCTACAGCATTCCGTGCTGGCAGCTTTTGTGTGGGCGCAATCGCTGGACGTTTCGAATTTGGCAGCCGGGCTCTGCGAGAGAGAGATACACAGTGTTGCCCCTTTACCAAGCCAAGCTTTTGGGGAAAGCGAATGTCTGTGTGGCAGCGAATGCAGTTCCAAGGGACAGTGAAAACCAGCTACACCATTCCGTGCTGGCAGCTTTCGTGTGGGCGCAATCGCTGGACGTTTCCAATTTGGCAGCCGGGCTCTGCGAGAGAGAGATACACAGTGTTGCCCCTTTACCAAGCCAAGCTTTTGGGGAAAGCGAATGTCTGTGTGGCAGCGAATGCAGTTCCAAGGGACAGTGAAAACCAGCTACAGCATTCCGTGCTGGCAGCTTTCGTGTGGGCGCAATCGCTGGACGTTTCCAATTTGGCAGCCGGGCTCTGTGAGAGAGAGATACACAGTGTTGCCCCTTTACCAAGCCAAGCTTTTGGGGAAAGCGAATGTCTGTGTGGCAGCGAATGCAGTTCCAAGGGACAGTGAAAACCAGCTACAGCATTCCGTGCTGGCAGCTTTCGTGTGGGCGCAATCGCTGGACGTTTCGAATTTGGCAGCCGGGCTCTGCGAGAGAGAGATACACAGTGTTGCCCCTTTACCAAGCCAAGCTTTTGGGGAAAGCGAATGTCTGTGTGGCAGCGAATGCAGTTCCAAGGGACAGTGAAAACCAGCTACAGCATTCCGTGCTGGCAGCTTTCGTGTGGGCGCAATCGCTGGACGTTTCGAATTTGGCAGCCGGGCTCTGCGAGAGAGAGATACACAGTGTTGCCCCTTTACCAAGCCAAGCTTTTGGGGAAAGCGAATGTCTGTGTGGCAGCGAATGCAGTTCCAAGGGACAGTGAAAACCAGCTACAGCATTCCGTGCTGGCAGCTTTCGTGTGGGCGCAATCGCTGGACGTTTCCAATTTGGCAGCCGGGCTCTGCGAGAGAGAGATACACAGTGTTGCCCCTTTACGAACCAAAGCTTTTGGGGAAAGCGAATGTCTGTGTGGCAGCGAATGCAGTTCCAAGGGACAGTGAAAACCAGCTACAGCATTCCGTGCTGGCAGCTTTTGTGTGGGCGCAATCGCTGGACGTTTCGAATTTGGCAGCCGGGCTCTGCGAGAGAGAGATACACAGTGTTGCCCCTTTACCAAGCCAAGCTTTTGGGGAAAGCGAATGTCTGTGTGGCAGCGAATGCAGTTCCAAGGGACAGTGAAAACCAGCTACAGCATTCCGTGCTGGCAGCTTTCGTGTGGGCGCAATCGCTGGACGTTTCCAATTTGGCAGCCGGGCTCTGCGAGAGAGAGATACACAGTGTTGCCCCTTTACCAAGCCAAGCTTTTGGGGAAAGCGAATGTCTGTGTGGCAGCGAATGCAGTTCCAAGGGACAGTGAAAACCAGCTACAGCATTCCGTGCTGGCAGCTTTCGTGTGGGCGCAATCGCTGGACGTTTCCAATTCGGCAGCCGGGCTCTGCGAGAGAGAGATACACAGTGTTGCCCCTTTACCAAGCCAAGCTTTTGGGGAAAGCGAATGTCTGTGTGGCAGCGAATGCAGTTCCAAGGGACAGTGAAAACCAGCTACAGCATTCCGTGCTGGCAGCTTTCGTGTGGGCGCAATCGCTGGACGTTTCGAATTTGGCAGCCGGGCTCTGCGAGAGAGAGATACACAGTGTTGCCCCTTTACCAAGCCAAGCTTTTGGGGAAAGCGAATGTCTGTGTGGCAGCGAATGCAGTTCCAAGGGACAGTGAAAACCAGCTACAGCATTCCGTGCTGGCAGCTTTCGTGTGGGCGCAATCGCTGGACGTTTCGAATTTGGCAGCCGGGCTCTGCGAGAGAGAGATACACAGTGTTGCCCCTTTACCAAGCCAAGCTTTTGGGGAAAGCGAATGTCTGTGTGGCAGCGAATGCAGTTCCAAGGGACAGTGAAAACCAGCTACAGCATTCCGTGCTGGCAGCTTTCGTGTGGGCGCAATCGCTGGACGTTTCGAATTTGGCAGCCGGGCTCTGCGAGAGAGAGATACACAGTGTTGCCCCTTTACCAAGCCAAGCTTTTGGGGAAAGCGAATGTCTGTGTGGCAGCGAATGCAGTTCCAAGGGACAGTGAAAACCAGCTACAGCATTCCGTGCTGGCAGCTTTCGTGTGGGCGCAATCGCTGGACGTTTCGAATTTGGCAGCCGGGCTCTGCGAGAGAGAGATACACAGTGTTGCCCCTTTACCAAGCCAGGCTTTTGGGGAAAGCGAATGTCTGTGTGGCAGCGAATGCAGTTCCAAGGGACAGTGAAAACCAGCTACAGAATTCCGTGCTGGCAGCTTTCGTGTGGGCGCAATCGCTGGACGTTTCGAATTTGGCAGCCGGGCTCTGCGAGAGAGAGATACACAGTGTTGCCCCTTTACCAAGCCAAGCTTTTGGGGAAAGCGAATGTCTGTGTGGCAGCGAATGCAGTTCCAAGGGACAGTGAAAACCAGCTACAGCATTCCGTGCTGGCAGCTTTCGTGTGGGCGCAATCGCTGGACGTTTCCAATTTGGCAGCCGGGCTCTGCGAGAGAGAGATACACAGTGTTGCCCCTTTACCAAGCCAAGCTTTTGGGGAAAGCGAATGTCTGTGTGGCAGCGAATGCAGTTCCAAGGGACAGTGAAAACCAGCTACAGCATTCCGTGCTGGCAGCTTTCGTGTGGGCGCAATCGCTGGACGTTTCGAATTTGGCAGCCGGGCTCTGCGAGAGAGAGATACACAGTGTTGCCCCTTTACGAACCAAAACTTTTGGGGAAAGCGAATGTCTGTGTGGCAGCGAATGCAGTTCCAAGGGACAGTGAAAACCAGCTACAGCATTCCGTGCTGGCAGCTTTCGTGTGGGCGCAATCGCTGGACGTTTCCAATTTGGCAGCCGGGCTCTGCGAGAGAGAGATACACAGTGTTGCCCCTTTACCAAGCCAAGCTTTTGGGGAAAGCGAATGTCTGTGTGGCAGCGAATGCAGTTCCAAGGGACAGTGAAAACCAGCTACAGCATTCCGTGCTGGCAGCTTTCGTGTGGGCGCAATCGCTGGACGTTTCGAATTTGGCAGCCGGGCTCTGCGAGAGAGAGATACACAGTGTTGCCCCTTTACCAAGCCAGGCTTTTGGGGAAAGCGAATGTCTGTGTGGCAGCGAATGCAGTTCCAAGGGACAGTGAAAACCAGCTACAGAATTCCGTGCTGGCAGCTTTCGTGTGGGCGCAATCGCTGGACGTTTCGAATTTGGCAGCCGGGCTCTGCGAGAGAGAGATACACAGTGTTGCCCCTTTACCAAGCCAAGCTTTTGGGGAAAGCGAATGTCTGTGTGGCAGCGAATGCAGTTCCAAGGGACAGTGAAAACCAGCTACAGCATTCCGTGCTGGCAGCTTTCGTGTGGGCGCAATCGCTGGACGTTTCCAATTTGGCAGCCGGGCTCTGCGAGAGAGAGATACACAGTGTTGCCCCTTTACCAAGCCAAGCTTTTGGGGAAAGCGAATGTCTGTGTGGCAGCGAATGCAGTTCCAAGGGACAGTGAAAACCAGCTACAGCATTCCGTGCTGGCAGCTTTCGTGTGGGCGCAATCGCTGGACGTTTCCAATTTGGCAGCCGGGCTCTGCGAGAGAGAGATACACAGTGTTGCCCCTTTACCAAGCCAAGCTTTTGGGGAAAGCGAATGTCTGTGTGGCAGCGAATGCAGTTCCAAGGGACAGTGAAAACCAGCTACAGCATTCCGTGCTGGCAGCTTTCGTGTGGGCGCAATCGCTGGACGTTTCCAATTTGGCAGCCGGGCTCTGCGAGAGAGAGATACACAGTGTTGCCCCTTTACCAAGCCAAGCTTTTGGGGAAAGCGAATGTCTGTGTGGCAGCGAATGCAGTTCCAAGGGACAGTGAAAACCAGCTACAGCATTCCGTGCTGGCAGCTTTCGTGTGGGCGCAATCGCTGGACGTTTCCAATTTGGCAGCCGGGCTCTGCGAGAGAGAGATACACAGTGTTGCCCCTTTACGAACCAAAGCTTTTGGGGAAAGCGAATGTCTGTGTGGCAGCGAATGCAGTTCCAAGGGACAGTGAAAACCAGCTACAGCATTCCGTGCTGGCAGCTTTCGTGTGGGCGCAATCGCTGGACGTTTCCAATTTGGCAGCCGGGCTCTGCGAGAGAGAGATACACAGTGTTGCCCCTTTACCAAGCCAAGCTTTTGGGGAAAGCGAACGTCTGTGTGGCAGCGAATGCAGTTCCAAGGGACAGTGAAAACCAGCTACAGCATTCCGTGCTGGCAGCTTTCGTGTGGGCGCAATCGCTGGACGTTTCGAATTTGGCAGCCGGGCTCTGCGAGAGAGAGATACACAGTGTTGCCCCTTTACCAAGCCAAGCTTTTGGGGAAAGCGAATGTCTGTGTGGCAGCGAATGCAGTTCCAAGGGACAGTGAAAACCAGCTACAGCATTCCGTGCTGGCAGCTTTCGTGTGGGCGCAATCGCTGGACGTTTCTAATTTGGCAGCCGGGCTCTGCGAGAGAGAGATACACAGTGTTGCCCCTTTACCAAGCCAAGCTTTTGGGGAAAGCGAATGTCTGTGTGGCAGCGAATGCAGTTCCAAGGGACAGTGAAAACCAGCTACAGCATTCCGTGCTGGCAGCTTTCGTGTGGGCGCAATCCCTGGACGTTTCCAATTTGGCAGCCGGGCTCTGCGAGAGAGAGATACACAGTGTTGCCCCTTTACCAAGCCAAGCTTTTGGGGAAAGCGAATGTCTGTGTGGCAGCGAATGCAGTTCCAAGGGACAGTGAAAACCAGCTACAGCATTCCGTGCTGGCAGCTTTCGTGTGGGCGCAATCGCTGGACGTTTCGAATTTGGCAGCCGGGCTCTGCGAGAGAGAGATACACAGTGTTGCCCCTTTACCAAGCCAAGCTTTTGGGGAAAGCGAATGTCTGTGTGGCAGCGAATGCAGTTCCAAGGGACAGTGAAAACCAGCTACAGCATTCCGTGCTGGCAGCTTTCGTGTGGGCGCAATCGCTGGACGTTTCGAATTTGGCAGCCGGGCTCTGCGAGAGAGAGATACACAGTGTTGCCCCTTTACGAACCAAAGCTTTTGGGGAAAGCGAATGTCTGTGTGGCAGCGAATGCAGTTCCAAGGGACAGTGAAAACCAGCTACAGCATTCCGTGCTGGCAGCTTTCGTGTGGGCGCAATCGCTGGACGTTTCCAATTTGGCAGCCGGGCTCTGCGAGAGAGAGATACACAGTGTTGCCCCTTTACCAAGCCAAGCTTTTGGGGAAAGCGAATGTCTGTGTAGCAGCGAATGCAGTTCCAAGGGACAGTGAAAACCAGCTACAGCATTCCGTGCTGGCAGCTTTCGTGTGGGCGCAATCGCTGGACGTTTCGAATTTGGCAGCCGGGCTCTGCGAGAGAGAGATACACAGTGTTGCCCCTTTACCAAGCCAAGCTTTTGGGGAAAGCGAATGTCTGTGTGGCAGCGAATGCAGTTCCAAGGGACAGTGAAAACCAGCTACAGCATTCCGTGCTGGCAGCTTTCGTGTGGGCGCAATCGCTGGACGTTTCGAATTTGGCAGCCGGGCTCTGCGAGAGAGAGATACACAGTGTTGCCCCTTTACGAACCAAAGCTTTTGGGGAAAGCGAATGTCTGTGTGGCAGCGAATGCAGTTCCAAGGGACAGTGAAAACCAGCTACAGCATTCCGTGCTGGCAGCTTTCGTGTGGGCGCAATCGCTGGACGTTTCGAATTTGCCAGCCGGGCTCTGCGAGAGAGAGATACACAGTGTTGCCCCTTTACCAAGCCAAGCTTTTGGGGAAAGCGAATGTCTGTGTGGCAGCGAATGCAGTTCCAAGGGACAGTGAAAACCAGCTACAGCATTCCGTGCTGGCAGCTTTCGTGTGGGCGCAATCGCTGGACGTTTCCAATTTGGCAGCCGGGCTCTGCGAGAGAGAGATACACAGTGTTGCCCCTTTACCAAGCCAAGCTTTTGGGGAAAGCGAATGTCTGTGTAGCAGCGAATGCAGTTCCAAGGGACAGTGAAAACCAGCTACAGCATTCCGTGCTGGCAGCTTTCGTGTGGGCGCAATCGCTGGACGTTTCGAATTTGGCAGCCGGGCTCTGCGAGAGAGAGATACACAGTGTTGCCCCTTTACCAAGCCAAGCTTTTGGGGAAAGCGAATGTCTGTGTGGCAGCGAATGCAGTTCCAAGGGACAGTGAAAACCAGCTACAGCATTCCGTGCTGGCAGCTTTCGTGTGGGCGCAATCGCTGGACGTTTCGAATTTGGCAGCCGGGCTCTGCGAGAGAGAGATACACAGTGTTGCCCCTTTACCAAGCCAAGCTTTTGGGGAAAGCGAATGTCTGTGTGGCAGCGAATGCAGTTCCAAGGGACAGTGAAAACCAGCTACAGCATTCCGTGCTGGCAGCTTTCGTGTGGGCGCAATCGCTGGACGTTTCCAATTTGGCAGCCGGGCTCTGCGAGAGAGAGATACACAGTGTTGCCCCTTTACCAAGCCAAGCTTTTGGGGAAAGCGAATGTCTGTGTGGCAGCGAATGCAGTTCCAAGGGACAGTGAAAACCAGCTACAGCATTCCGTGCTGGCAGCTTTCGTGTGGGCGCAATCGCTGGACGTTTCGAATTTGGCAGCCGGGCTCTGCGAGAGAGAGATACACAGTGTTGCCCCTTTATGAACCAAAGCTTTTGGGGAAAGCGAATGTCTGTGTGGCAGCGAATGCAGTTCCAAGGGACAGTGAAAACCAGCTACAGCATTCCGTGCTGGCAGCTTTCGTGTGGGCGCAATCGCTGGACGTTTCCAATTTGGCAGTCGGCTCTGCGAGAGAGAGATACACAGTGTTGCCCCTTTATGAACCAAAGCTTTTGGGGAAAGCGAATGTCTGTGTGGCAGCGAATGCAGTTCCAAGGGACAGTGAAAACCAGCTACAGCATTCCGTGCTGGCAGCTTTCGTGTGGGCGCAATCGCTGGACGTTTCGAATTTGGCAGCCGGGCTCTGCGAGAGAGAGATACACAGTGTTGCCCCTTTACCAAGCCAAGCTTTTGGGGAAAGCGAACGTCTGTGTGGCAGCGAATGCAGTTCCAAGGGACAGTGAAAACCAGCTACAGCATTCCGTGCTGGCAGCTTTCGTGTGGGCGCAATCGCTGGACGTTTCCAATTCGGCAGCCGGGCTCTGCGAGAGAGAGATACACAGTGTTGCCCCTTTACCAAGCCAAGCTTTTGGGGAAAGCGAATGTCTGTGTGGCAGCGAATGCAGTTCCAAGGGACAGTGAAAACCAGCTACAGCATTCCGTGCTGGCAGCTTTCGTGTGGGCGCAATCGCTGGACGTTTCGAATTTGGCAGCCGGGCTCTGCGAGAGAGAGATACACAGTGTTGCCCCTTTACCAAGCCAAGCTTTTGGGGAAAGCGAATGTCTGTGTGGCAGCGAATGCAGTTCCAAGGGACAGTGAAAACCAGCTAGAGCATTCCGTGCTGGCAGCTTTCGTGTGGGCGCAATCGCTGGACGTTTCGAATTTGGCAGCCGGGCTCTGCGAGAGAGAGATACACAGTGTTGCCCCTTTACGAACCAAAGCTTTTGGGGAAAGCGAATGTCTGTGTGGCAGCGAATGCAGTTCCAAGGGACAGTGAAAACCAGCTACAGCATTCCGTGCTGGCAGCTTTCGTGTGGGCGCAATCGCTGGACGTTTCCAATTTGGCAGTCGGCTCTGCGAGAGAGAGATACACAGTGTTGCCCCTTTATTAACCAAAGCTTTTGGGGAAAGCGAATGTCTGTGTGGCAGCGAATGCAGTTCCAAGGGACAGTGAAAACCAGCTACAGCATTCCGTGCTGGCAGCTTTCGTGTGGGCGCAATCGCTGGACGTTTCGAATTTGGCAGCCGGGCTCTGCGAGAGAGAGATACACAGTGTTGCCCCTTTACCAAGCCAAGCTTTTGGGGAAAGCGAACGTCTGTGTGGCAGCGAATGCAGTTCCAAGGGACAGTGAAAACCAGCTACAGCATTCCGTGCTGGCAGCTTTCGTGTGGGCGCAATCGCTGGACGTTTCCAATTCGGCAGCCGGGCTCTGCGAGAGAGAGATACACAGTGTTGCCCCTTTACCAAGCCAAGCTTTTGGGGAAAGCGAATGTCTGTGTGGCAGCGAATGCAGTTCCAAGGGACAGTGAAAACCAGCTACAGCATTCCGTGCTGGCAGCTTTCGTGTGGGCGCAATCGCTGGACGTTTCCAATTTGGCAGCCGGGCTCTGTGAGAGAGAGATACACAGTGTTGCCCCTTTACGAACCAAAGCTTTTGGGGAAAGCGAATGTCTGTGTGGCAGCGAATGCAGTTCCAAGGGACAGTGAAAACCAGCTACAGCATTCCGTGCTGGCAGCTTTCGTGTGGGCGCAATCGCTGGACGTTTCCAATTTGGCAGCCGGGCTCTGCGAGAGAGAGATACACAGTGTTGCCCCTTTACCAAGCCAAGCTTTTGGGGAAAGCGAATGTCTGTGTGGCAGCGAATGCAGTTCCAAGGGACAGTGAAAACCAGCTACAGCATTCCGTGCTGGCAGCTTTCGTGTGGGCGCAATCGCTGGACGTTTCCAATTTGGCAGCCGGGCTCTGCGAGAGAGAGATACACAGTGTTGCCCCTTTATGAACCAAAGCTTTTGGGGAAAGCGAATGTCTGTGTGGCAGCGAATGCAGTTCCAAGGGACAGTGAAAACCAGCTACAGCATTCCGTGCTGGCAGCTTTCGTGTGGGCGCAATCGCTGGACGTTTCGAATTTGGCAGCCGGGCTCTGCGAGAGAGAGATACACAGTGTTGCCCCTTTACCAAGCCAAGCTTTTGGGGAAAGCGAATGTCTGTGTGGCAGCGAATGCAGTTCCAAGGGACAGTGAAAACCAGCTACAGCATTCCGTGCTGGCAGCTTTCGTGTGGGCGCAATCGCTGGACGTTTCCAATTTGGCAGCCGGGCTCTGCGAGAGAGAGATACACAGTGTTGCCCCTTTACCAAGCCAAGCTTTTGGGGAAAGCGAATGTCTGTGTGGCAGCGAATGCAGTTCCAAGGGACAGTGAAAACCAGCTACAGCATTCCGTGCTGGCAGCTTTCGTGTGGGCGCAATCGCTGGACGTTTCGAATTTGGCAGCCGGGCTCTGCGAGAGAGAGATACACAGTGTTGCCCCTTTACCAAGCCAAGCTTTTGGGGAAAGCGAATGTCTGTGTGGCAGCGAATGCAGTTCCAAGGGACAGTGAAAACCAGCTACAGCATTCCGTGCTGGCAGCTTTCGTGTGGGCGCAATCGCTGGACGTTTCCAATTTGGCAGCCGGGCTCTGCGAGAGAGAGATACACAGTGTTGCCCCTTTACCAAGCCAAGCTTTTGGGGAAAGCGAATGTCTGTGTGGCAGCGAATGCAGTTCCAAGGGACAGTGAAAACCAGCTACAGCATTCCGTGCTGGCAGCTTTCGTGTGGGCGCAATCGCTGGACGTTTCGAATTTGGCAGCCGGGCTCTGCGAGAGAGAGATACACAGTGTTGCCCCTTTACCAAGCCAAGCTTTTGGGGAAAGCGAATGTCTGTGTGGCAGCGAATGCAGTTCCAAGGGACAGTGAAAACCAGCTACAGCATTCCGTGCTGGCAGCTTTCGTGTGGGCGCAATCGCTGGACGTTTCCAATTTGGCAGCCGGGCTCTGCGAGAGAGAGATACACAGTGTTGCCCCTTTACCAAGCCAAGCTTTTGGGGAAAGCGAATGTCTGTGTGGCAGCGAATGCAGTTCCAAGGGACAGTGAAAACCAGCTACAGCATTCCGTGCTGGCAGCTTTCGTGTGGGCGCAATCGCTGGACGTTTCCAATTTGGCAGCCGGGCTCTGCGAGAGAGAGATACACAGTGTTGCCCCTTTACCAAGCCAAGCTTTTGGGGAAAGCGAATGTCTGTGTGGCAGCGAATGCAGTTCCAAGGGACAGTGAAAACCAGCTACAGCATTCCGTGCTGGCAGCTTTCGTGTGGGCGCAATCGCTGGACGTTTCCAATTTGGCAGCCGGGCTCTGCGAGAGAGAGATACACAGTGTTGCCCCTTTACCAAGCCAAGCTTTTGGGGAAAGCGAATGTCTGTGTGGCAGCGAATGCAGTTCCAAGGGACAGTGAAAACCAGCTACAGCATTCCGTGCTGGCAGCTTTCGTGTGGGCGCAATCGCTGGACGTTTCCAATTTGGCAGCCGGGCTCTGCGAGAGAGAGATACACAGTGTTGCCCCTTTACCAAGCCAAGCTTTTGGGGAAAGCGAATGTCTGTGTGGCAGCGAATGCAGTTCCAAGGGACAGTGAAAACCAGCTACAGCATTCCGTGCTGGCAGCTTTCGTGTGGGCGCAATCGCTGGACGTTTCCAATTTGGCAGCCGGGCTCTGCGAGAGAGAGATACACAGTGTTGCCCCTTTACGAACCAAAGCTTTTGGGGAAAGCGAATGTCTGTGTGGCAGCGAATGCAGTTCCAAGGGACAGTGAAAACCAGCTACAGCATTCCGTGCTGGCAGCTTTCGTGTGGGCGCAATCCCTGGACGTTTCGAATTTGGCAGCCGGGCTCTGCGAGAGAGAGATACACAGTGTTGCCCCTTTACGAACCAAAGCTTTTGGGGAAAGCGAATGTCTGTGTGGCAGCGAATGCAGTTCCAAGGGACAGTGAAAACCAGCTACAGCATTCCGTGCTGGCAGCTTTCGTGTGGGCGCAATCGCTGGACGTTTTGAATTTGGCAGCCGGGCTCTGCGAGAGAGAGATACACAGTGTTGCCCCTTTACGAACCAAAGCTTTTGGGGAAAGCGAATGTCTGTGTGGCAGCGAATGCAGTTCCAAGGGACAGTGAAAACCAGCTACAGCATTCCGTGCTGGCAGCTTTCGTGTGGGCGCAATCGCTGGACGTTTCCAATTTGGCAGCCGGGCTCTGCGAGAGAGAGATACACAGTGTTGCCCCTTTACCAAGCCAAGCTTTTGGGGAAAGCGAATGTCTGTGTGGCAGCGAATGCAGTTCCAAGGGACAGTGAAAACCAGCTACAGCATTCCGTGCTGGCAGCTTTCGTGTGGGCGCAATCGCTGGACGTTTCGAATTTGGCAGCCGGGCTCTGCGAGAGAGAGATACACAGTGTTGCCCCTTTACCAAGCCAAGCTTTTGGGGAAAGCGAATGTCTGTGTGGCAGCGAATGCAGTTCCAAGGGACAGTGAAAACCAGCTACAGCATTCCGTGCTGGCAGCTTTCGTGTGGGCGCAATCGCTGGACGTTTCCAATTTGGCAGCCGGGCTCTGCGAGAGAGAGATACACAGTGTTGCCCCTTTACGAACCAAAGCTTTTGGGGAAAGCGAATGTCTGTGTGGCAGCGAATGCAGTTCCAAGGGACAGTGAAAACCAGCTACAGCATTCCGTGCTGGCAGCTTTCGTGTGGGCGCAATCCCTGGACGTTTCGAATTTGGCAGCCGGGCTCTGCGAGAGAGAGATACACAGTGTTGCCCCTTTACCAAGCCAAGCTTTTGGGGAAAGCGAATGTCTGTGTGGCAGCGAATGCAGTTCCAAGGGACAGTGAAAACCAGCTACAGCATTCCGTGCTGGCAGCTTTCGTGTGGGCGCAATCCCTGGATGTTTCCAATTTGGCAGCCGGGCTCTGCGAGAGAGAGATACACAGTGTTGCCCCTTTACGAACCAAAGCTTTTGGGGAAAGCGAATGTCTGTGTGGCAGCGAATGCAGTTCCAAGGGACAGTGAAAACCAGCTACAGCATTCCGTGCTGGCAGCTTTCGTGTGGGCGCAATCGCTGGACGTTTCCAATTTGGCAGCCGGGCTCTGCGAGAGAGAGATACACAGTGTTGCCCCTTTACGAACCAAAGCTTTTGGGGAAAGCGAATGTCTGTGTGGCAGCGAATGCAGTTCCAAGGGACAGTGAAAACCAGCTACAGCATTCCGTGCTGGCAGCTTTCGTGTGGGCGCAATCGCTGGACGTTTCCAATTTGGCAGCCGGGCTCTGCGAGAGAGAGATACACAGTGTTGCCCCTTTACCAAGCCAAGCTTTTGGGGAAAGCGAATGTCTGTGTGGCAGCGAATGCAGTTCCAAGGGACAGTGAAAACCAGCTACAGCATTCCGTGCTGGCAGCTTTCGTGTGGGCGCAATCGCTGGACGTTTCCAATTTGGCAGCCGGGCTCTGCGAGAGAGAGATACACAGTGTTGCCCCTTTACCAAGCCAAGCTTTTGGGGAAAGCGAATGTCTGTGTGGCAGCGAATGCAGTTCCAAGGGACAGTGAAAACCAGCTACAGCATTCCGTGCTGGCAGCTTTCGTGTGGGCGCAATCGCTGGACGTTTCGAATTTGGCAGCCGGGCTCTGCGAGAGAGAGATACACAGTGTTGCCCCTTTACCAAGCCAAGCTTTTGGGGAAAGCGAATGTCTGTGTGGCAGCGAATGCAGTTCCAAGGGACAGTGAAAACCAGCTACAGCATTCCGTGCTGGCAGCTTTCGTGTGGGCGCAATCCCTGGACGTTTCGAAATTGGCAGCCGGGCTCTGCGAGAGAGAGATACACAGTGTTGCCCCTTTACCAAGCCAAGCTTTTGGGGAAAGCGAATGTCTGTGTGGCAGCGAATGCAGTT
This sequence comes from Mycteria americana, assembly GCF_035582795.1. NCBI lineage: Eukaryota > Metazoa > Chordata > Aves > Ciconiiformes > Ciconiidae > Mycteria > Mycteria americana. The sequence goes on from NW_027445682.1 coordinate 200,978, forward strand.
CCAAGGGACAGTGAAAACCAGCTACAGCATTCCGTGCTGGCAGCTTTCGTGTGGGCGCAATCGCTGGACGTTTCCAATTTGGCAGCCGGGCTCTGCGAGAGAGAGATACACAGTGTTGCCCCTTTACCAAGCCAAGCTTTTGGGGAATGCGAATGTCTGTGTGGCAGTGAATGCAGTTCCAAGGGACAGTGAAAACCAGCTACAGCATTCCGTGCTGGCAGCTTTCGTGTGGGCGCAATCGCTGGACGTTTCCAATTTGGCAGCCGGGCTCTGCGAGAGAGAGATACACAGTGTTGCCCCTTTACCAAGCCAAGCTTTTGGGGAAAGCGAATGTCTGTGTGGCAGCGAATGCAGTTCCAAGGGACAGTGAAAACCAGCTACAGCATTCCGTGCTGGCAGCTTTCGTGTGGGCGCAATCGCTGGACGTTTCCAATTCGGCAGCCGGGCTCTGCGAGAGAGAGATACACAGTGTTGCCCCTTTACCAAGCCAAGCTTTTGGGGAAAGCGAATGTCTGTGTGGCAGCGAATGCAGTTCCAAGGGACAGTGAAAACCAGCTACAGCATTCCGTGCTGGAAGCTTTCGTGTGGGCGCAATCGCTGGATGTTTCGAATTTGGCAGCCGGGCTCTGCGAGAGAGAGATACACAGTGTTGCCCCTTTACGAACTAAAACTTTTGGGGAAAGCGAATGTCTGTGTGGCAGCGAATGCAGTTCCAAGGGACAGTGAAAACCAGCTACAGCATTCCGTGCTGGCAGCTTTCGTGTGGGCGCAATCGCTGGACGTTTCCAATTTGGCAGCCGGGCTCTGCGAGAGAGAGATACACAGTGTTGCCCCTTTACCAAGCCAAGCTTTTGGGGAAAGCGAATGTCTGTGTGGCAGCGAATGCAGTTCCAAGGGACAGTGAAAACCAGCTACAGCATTCCGTGCTGGCAGCTTTCGTGTGGGCGCAATCGCTGGACGTTTCCAATTTGGCAGCCGGGCTCTGCGAGAGAGAGATACACAGTGTTGCCCCTTTACCAAGCCAAGCTTTTGGGGAAAGCGAATGTCTGTGTGGCAGCGAATGCAGTTCCAAGGGACAGTGAAAACCAGCTACAGCATTCCGTGCTGGCAGCTTTCGTGTGGGCGCAATCGCTGGACGTTTCCAATTTGGCAGCCGGGCTCTGCGAGAGAGAGATACACAGTGTTGCCCCTTTACCAAGCCAAGCTTTTGGGGAAAGCGAATGTCTGTGTGGCAGCGAATGCAGTTCCAAGGGACAGTGAAAACCAGCTACAGCATTCCGTGCTGGCAGCTTTCGTGTGGGCGCAATCGCTGGACGTTTCGAATTTGGCAGCCGGGCTCTGCGAGAGAGAGATACACAGTGTTGCCCCTTTACCAAGCCAAGCTTTTGGGGAAAGCGAATGTCTGTGTGGCAGCGAATGCAGTTCCAAGGGACAGTGAAAACCAGCTACAGCATTCCGTGCTGGCAGCTTTCGTGTGGGCGCAATCGCTGGACGTTTCCAATTTGGCAGCCGGGCTCTGCGAGAGAGAGATACACAGTGTTGCCCCTTTACCAAGCCAAGCTTTTGGGGAAAGCGAATGTCTGTGTGGCAGCGAATGCAGTTCCAAGGGACAGTGAAAACCAGCTACAGCATTCCGTGCTGGCAGCTTTCGTGTGGGCGCAATCGCTGGACGTTTCCAATTTGGCAGCCGGGCTCTGCGAGAGAGAGATACACAGTGTTGCCCCTTTACCAAGCCAAGCTTTTGGGGAAAGCGAATGTCTGTGTGGCAGCGAATGCAGTTCCAAGGGACAGTGAAAACCAGCTACAGCATTCCGTGCTGGCAGCTTTCGTGTGGGCGCAATCGCTGGACGTTTCCAATTTGGCAGCCGGGCTCTGCGAGAGAGAGATACACAGTGTTGCCCCTTTACGAACCAAAGCTTTTGGGGAAAGCGAATGTCTGTGTGGCAGCGAATGCAGTTCCAAGGGACAGTGAAAACCAGCTACAGCATTCCGTGCTGGCAGCTTTCGTGTGGGCGCAATCCCTGGACGTTTCGAATTTGGCAGCCGGGCTCTGCGAGAGAGAGATACACAGTGTTGCCCCTTTACGAACCAAAGCTTTTGGGGAAAGCGAATGTCTGTGTGGCAGCGAATGCAGTTCCAAGGGACAGTGAAAACCAGCTACAGCATTCCGTGCTGGCAGCTTTCGTGTGGGCGCAATCGCTGGACGTTTCGAATTTGGCAGCCGGGCTCTGCGAGAGAGAGATACACAGTGTTGCCCCTTTACGAACCAAAGCTTTTGGGGAAAGCGAATGTCTGTGTGGCAGCGAATGCAGTTCCAAGGGACAGTGAAAACCAGCTACAGCATTCCGTGCTGGCAGCTTTCGTGTGGGCGCAATCGCTGGACGTTTCGAATTTGGCAGCCGGGCTCTGCGAGAGAGAGATACACAGTGTTGCCCCTTTACGAACCAAAGCTTTTGGGGAAAGCAAATGTCTGTGTGGCAGCGAATGCAGTTCCAAGGGACAGTGAAAACCAGCTACAGCATTCCGTGCTGGCAGCTTTCGTGTGGGCGCAATCGCTGGACGTTTCGAATTTGGCAGCCGGGCTCTGCGAGAGAGAGATACACAGTGTTGCCCCTTTACCAAGCCAAGCTTTTGGGGAAAGCGAATGTCTGTGTGGCAGCGAATGCAGTTCCAAGGGACAGTGAAAACCAGCTACAGCATTCCGTGCTGGCAGCTTTCGTGTGGGCGCAATCCCTGGACGTTTCCAATTTGGCAGCCGGGCTCTGCGAGAGAGAGATACACAGTGTTGCCCCTTTACGAACCAAAGCTTTTGGGGAAAGCGAATGTCTGTGTGGCAGCGAATGCAGTTCCAAGGGACAGTGAAAACCAGCTACAGCATTCCGTGCTGGCAGCTTTCGTGTGGGCGCAATCGCTGGACGTTTCCAATTTGGCAGCCGGGCTCTGCGAGAGAGAGATACACAGTGTTGCCCCTTTACCAAGCCAAGCTTTTGGGGAAAGCGAATGTCTGTGTGGCAGCGAATGCAGTTCCAAGGGACAGTGAAAACCAGCTACAGCATTCCGTGCTGGCAGCTTTCGTGTGGGCGCAATCGCTGGACGTTTCCAATTCGGCAGCCGGGTTCTGCGAGAGACACATACACAGTGTTGCCCCTTTACCAAGCCAAGCTTTTGGGGAAAGCGAACGTCTGTGTGGCAGCGAATGCAGTTCCAAGGGACAGTGAAAACCAGCTACAGCATTCCGTGCTGGCAGCTTTCGTGTGGGCGCAATCGCTGGACGTTTCCAATTCGGCAGCCGGGCTCTGCGAGAGAGAGATACACAGTGTTGCCCCTTTACCAAGCCAAGCTTTTGGGGAAAGCGAATGTCTGTGTGGCAGCGAATGCAGTTCCAAGGGACAGTGAAAACCAGCTACAGCATTCCGTGCTGGCAGCTTTCGTGTGGGCGCAATCGCTGGACGTTTCCAATTTGGCAGTCGGCTCTGCGAGAGAGAGATACACAGTGTTGCCCCTTTATGAACCAAAGCTTTTGGGGAAAGCGAATGTCTGTGTGGCAGCGAATGCAGTTCCAAGGGACAGTGAAAACCAGCTACAGCATTCCGTGCTGGCAGCTTTCGTGTGGGCGCAATCGCTGGACGTTTCGAATTTGGCAGCCGGGCTCTGCGAGAGAGAGATACACAGTGTTGCCCCTTTACCAAGCCAAGCTTTTGGGAAAAGCGAACGTCTGTGTGGCAGCGAATGCAGTTCCAAGGGACAGTGAAAACCAGCTACAGCATTCCGTGCTGGCAGCTTTCGTGTGGGCGCAATCGCTGGACGTTTCCAATTCGGCAGCCGGGCTCTGCGAGAGAGAGATACACAGTGTTGCCCCTTTACCAAGCCAAGCTTTTGGGGAAAGCGAATGTCTGTGTGGCAGCGAATGCAGTTCCAAGGGACAGTGAAAACCAGCTACAGCATTCCGTGCTGGCAGCTTTCGTGTGGGCGCAATCGCTGGACGTTTCGAATTTGGCAGCCGGGCTCTGCGAGAGAGAGATACACAGTGTTGCCCCTTTACCAAGCCAAGCTTTTGGGGAAAGCGAATGTCTGTGTGGCAGCGAATGCAGTTCCAAGGGACAGTGAAAACCAGCTACAGCATTCCGTGCTGGCAGCTTTCGTGTGGGCGCAATCCCTGGACGTTTCCAATTTGGCAGCCGGGCTCTGCGAGAGAGAGATACACAGTGTTGCCCCTTTACGAACCAAAGCTTTTGGGGAAAGCGAATGTCTGTGTGGCAGCGAATGCAGTTCCAAGGGACAGTGAAAACCAGCTACAGCATTCCGTGCTGGCAGCTTTCGTGTGGGCGCAATCGCTGGACGTTTCCAATTTGGCAGCCGGGCTCTGCGAGAGAGAGATACACAGTGTTGCCCCTTTACCAAGCCAAGCTTTTGGGGAAAGCGAATGTCTGTGTGGCAGCGAATGCAGTTCCAAGGGACAGTGAAAACCAGCTACAGCATTCCGTGCTGGCAGCTTTCGTGTGGGCGCAATCGCTGGACGTTTCCAATTCGGCAGCCGGGTTCTGCGAGAGACACATACACAGTGTTGCCCCTTTACCAAGCCAAGCTTTTGGGGAAAGCGAACGTCTGTGTGGCAGCGAATGCAGTTCCAAGGGACAGTGAAAACCAGCTACAGCATTCCGTGCTGGCAGCTTTCGTGTGGGCGCAATCGCTGGACGTTTCCAATTCGGCAGCCGGGCTCTGCGAGAGAGAGATACACAGTGTTGCCCCTTTACCAAGCCAAGCTTTTGGGGAAAGCGAATGTCTGTGTGGCAGCGAATGCAGTTCCAAGGGACAGTGAAAACCAGCTACAGCATTCCGTGCTGGCAGCTTTCGTGTGGGCGCAATCGCTGGACGTTTCCAATTTGGCAGTCGGCTCTGCGAGAGAGAGATACACAGTGTTGCCCCTTTACCAAGCCAAGCTTTTGGGGAAAGCGAATGTCTGTGTGGCAGCGAATGCAGTTCCAAGGGACAGTGAAAACCAGCTACAGCATTCCGTGCTGGCAGCTTTCGTGTGGGCGCAATCGCTGGACGTTTCGAATTTGGCAGCCGGGCTCTGCGAGAGAGAGATACACAGTGTTGCCCCTTTACCAAGCCAAGCTTTTGGGAAAAGCGAACGTCTGTGTGGCAGCGAATGCAGTTCCAAGGGACAGTGAAAACCAGCTACAGCATTCCGTGCTGGCAGCTTTCGTGTGGGCGCAATCGCTGGACGTTTCCAATTCGGCAGCCGGGCTCTGCGAGAGAGAGATACACAGTGTTGCCCCTTTACCAAGCCAAGCTTTTGGGGAAAGCGAATGTCTGTGTGGCAGCGAATGCAGTTCCAAGGGACAGTGAAAACCAGCTACAGCATTCCGTGCTGGCAGCTTTCGTGTGGGCGCAATCGCTGGACGTTTCGAATTTGGCAGCCGGGCTCTGCGAGAGAGAGATACACAGTGTTGCCCCTTTACCAAGCCAAGCTTTTGGGGAAAGCGAATGTCTGTGTGGCAGCGAATGCAGTTCCAAGGGACAGTGAAAACCAGCTACAGCATTCCGTGCTGGCAGCTTTCGTGTGGGCGCAATCGCTGGACGTTTCGAATTTGGCAGCCGGGCTCTGCGAGAGAGAGATACACAGTGTTGCCCCTTTACCAAGCCAAGCTTTTGGGGAAAGCGAATGTCTGTGTGGCAGCGAATGCAGTTCCAAGGGACAGTGAAAACCAGCTACAGCATTCCGTGCTGGCAGCTTTCGTGTGGGCGCAATCGCTGGACGTTTCGAATTTGGCAGCCGGGCTCTGCGAGAGAGATACACAGTGTTGCCCCTTTACCAAGCCAAGCTTTTGGGGAAAGCGAATGTCTGTGTGGCAGCGAATGCAGTTCCAAGGGACAGTGAAAACCAGCTACAGCATTCCGTGCTGGCAGCTTTCGTGTGGGCGCAATCGCTGGACGTTTCGAATTTGGCAGCCGGGCTCTGCGAGAGAGAGATACACAGTGTTGCCCCTTTACCAAGCCAAGCTTTTGGGGAAAGCGAATGTCTGTGTGGCAGCGAATGCAGTTCCAAGGGACAGTGAAAACCAGCTACAGCATTCCGTGCTGGCAGCTTTCGTGTGGGCGCAATCGCTGGACGTTTCCAATTTGGCAGCCGGGCTCTGCGAGAGAGAGATACACAGTGTTGCCCCTTTACCAAGCCAAGCTTTTGGGGAAAGCGAATGTCTGTGTGGCAGCGAATGCAGTTCCAAGGGACAGTGAAAACCAGCTACAGCATTCCGTGCTGGCAGCTTTCGTGTGGGCGCAATCGCTGGACGTTTCCAATTTGGCAGCCGGGCTCTGCGAGAGAGAGATACACAGTGTTGCCCCTTTACCAAGCCAAGCTTTTGGGGAAAGCGAATGTCTGTGTGGCAGCGAATGCAGTTCCAAGGGACAGTGAAAACCAGCTACAGCATTCCGTGCTGGAAGCTTTCGTGTGGGCGCAATCCCTGGACGTTTCGAATTTGGCAGCCGGGCTCTGCGAGAGAGAGATACACAGTGTTGCCCCTTTACGAACCAAAGCTTTTGGGGAAAGCGAATGTCTGTGTGGCAGCGAATGCAGTTCCAAGGGACAGTGAAAACCAGCTACAGCATTCCGTGCTGGCAGCTTTCGTGTGGGCGCAATCGCTGGACGTTTCCAATTTGGCAGCCGGGCTCTGCGAGAGAGAGATACACAGTGTTGCCCCTTTACCAAGCCAAGCTTTTGGGGAAAGCGAATGTCTGTGTGGCAGCGAATGCAGTTCCAAGGGACAGTGAAAACCAGCTACAGCATTCCGTGCTGGCAGCTTTCGTGTGGGCGCAATCGCTGGACGTTTCCAATTTGGCAGCCGGGCTCTGCGAGAGAGAGATACACAGTGTTGCCCCTTTACCAAGCCAAGCTTTTGGGGAAAGCGAATGTCTGTGTGGCAGCGAATGCAGTTCCAAGGGACAGTGAAAACCAGCTACAGCATTCCGTGCTGGCAGCTTTCGTGTGGGCGCAATCGCTGGACGTTTCCAATTTGGCAGCCGGGCTCTGCGAGAGAGAGATACACAGTGTTGCCCCTTTACCAAGCCAAGCTTTTGGGGAAAGCGAATGTCTGTGTGGCAGCGAATGCAGTTCCAAGGGACAGTGAAAACCAGCTACAGCATTCCGTGCTGGCAGCTTTCGTGTGGGCGCAATCGCTGGACGTTTCGAATTTGGCAGCCGGGCTCTGCGAGAGAGAGATACACAGTGTTGCCCCTTTACCAAGCCAAGCTTTTGGGGAAAGCGAATGTCTGTGTGGCAGCGAATGCAGTTCCAAGGGACAGTGAAAACCAGCTACAGCATTCCGTGCTGGCAGCTTTCGTGTGGGCGCAATCCCTGGATGTTTCCAATTTGGCAGCCGGGCTCTGCGAGAGAGAGATACACAGTGTTGCCCCTTTACGAACCAAAGCTTTTGGGGAAAGCGAATGTCTGTGTGGCAGCGAATGCAGTTCCAAGGGACAGTGAAAACCAGCTACAGCATTCCGTGCTGGCAGCTTTCGTGTGGGCGCAATCGCTGGACGTTTCCAATTTGGCAGCCGGGCTCTGCGAGAGAGAGATACACAGTGTTGCCCCTTTACGAACCAAAGCTTTTGGGGAAAGCGAATGTCTGTGTGGCAGCGAATGCAGTTCCAAGGGACAGTGAAAACCAGCTACAGCATTCCGTGCTGGCAGCTTTCGTGTGGGCGCAATCGCTGGACGTTTCCAATTTGGCAGCCGGGCTCTGCGAGAGAGAGATACACAGTGTTGCCCCTTTACCAAGCCAAGCTTTTGGGGAAAGCGAATGTCTGTGTGGCAGCGAATGCAGTTCCAAGGGACAGTGAAAACCAGCTACAGCATTCCGTGCTGGCAGCTTTCGTGTGGGCGCAATCGCTGGACGTTTCCAATTTGGCAGCCGGGCTCTGCGAGAGAGAGATACACAGTGTTGCCCCTTTACCAAGCCAAGCTTTTGGGGAAAGCGAATGTCTGTGTGGCAGCGAATGCAGTTCCAAGGGACAGTGAAAACCAGCTACAGCATTCCGTGCTGGCAGCTTTCGTGTGGGCGCAATCGCTGGACGTTTCGAATTTGGCAGCCGGGCTCTGCGAGAGAGAGATACACAGTGTTGCCCCTTTACCAAGCCAAGCTTTTGGGGAAAGCGAATGTCTGTGTGGCAGCGAATGCAGTTCCAAGGGACAGTGAAAACCAGCTACAGCATTCCGTGCTGGCAGCTTTCGTGTGGGCGCAATCCCTGGACATTTCGAATTTGGCAGCCGGGCTCTGCGAGAGAGAGATACACAGTGTTGCCCCTTTACCAAGCCAAGCTTTTGGGGAAAGCGAATGTCTGTGTGGCAGCGAATGCAGTTCCAAGGGACAGTGAAAACCAGCTACAGCATTCCGTGCTGGCAGCTTTCGTGTGGGCGCAATCGCTGGACGTTTCCAATTCGGCAGCCGGGCTCTGCGAGAGAGAGATACACAGTGTTGCCCCTTTACCAAGCCAAGCTTTTGGGGAAAGCGAATGTCTGTGTGGCAGCGAATGCAGTTCCAAGGGACAGTGAAAACCAGCTACAGCATTCCCTGCTGGCAGCTTTCGTGTGGGCGCAATCCCTGGACGTTTCGAATTTGGCAGCCGGGCTCTGCGAGAGAGAGATACACAGTGTTGCCCCTTTACGAACCAAAGCTTTTGGGGAAAGCGAATGTCTGTGTGGCAGCGAATGCAGTTCCAAGGGACAGTGAAAACCAGCTACAGCATTCCGTGCTGGCAGCTTTCGTGTGGGCGCAATCGCTGGACGTTTCCAATTTGGCAGCCGGGCTCTGCGAGAGAGAGATACACAGTGTTGCCCCTTTACCAAGCCAAGCTTTTGGGGAAAGCGAATGTCTGTGTGGCAGCGAATGCAGTTCCAAGGGACAGTGAAAACCAGCTACAGCATTCCGTGCTGGCAGCTTTCGTGTGGGCGCAATCGCTGGACGTTTCGAATTTGGCAGCCGGGCTCTGCGAGAGAGAGATACACAGTGTTGCCCCTTTACCAAGCCAAGCTTTTGGGGAAAGCGAATGTCTGTGTGGCAGCGAATGCAGTTCCAAGGGACAGTGAAAACCAGCTACAGCATTCCGTGCTGGCAGCTTTCGTGTGGGCGCAATCGCTGGACGTTTCGAATTTGGCAGCCGGGCTCTGCGAGAGAGAGATACACAGTGTTGCCCCTTTACCAAGCCAAGCTTTTGGGGAAAGCGAATGTCTGTGTGGCAGCGAATGCAGTTCCAAGGGACAGTGAAAACCAGCTACAGCATTCCGTGCTGGCAGCTTTCGTGTGGGCGCAATCGCTGGACGTTTCCAATTTGGCAGTCGGCTCTGCGAGAGAGAGATACACAGTGTTGCCCCTTTACCAAGCCAAGCTTTTGGGGAAAGCGAATGTCTGTGTGGCAGCGAATGCAGTTCCAAGGGACAGTGAAAACCAGCTACAGCATTCCGTGCTGGCAGCTTTCGTGTGGGCGCAATCGCTGGACGTTTCGAATTTGGCAGCCGGGCTCTGCGAGAGAGAGATACACAGTGTTGCCCCTTTACCAAGCCAAGCTTTTGGGGAAAGCGAATGTCTGTGTGGCAGCGAATGCAGTTCCAAGGGACAGTGAAAACCAGCTACAGCATTCCGTGCTGGCAGCTTTCGTGTGGGCGCAATCGCTGGACGTTTCGAATTTGGCAGCCGGGCTCTGCGAGAGAGAGATACACAGTGTTGCCCCTTTACCAAGCCAAGCTTTTGGGGAAAGCGAATGTCTGTGTGGCAGCGAATGCAGTTCCAAGGGACAGTGAAAACCAGCTACAGCATTCCGTGCTGGCAGCTTTCGTGTGGGCGCAATCGCTGGACGTTTCGAATTTGGCAGCCGGGCTCTGCGAGAGAGAGATACACAGTGTTGCCCCTTTACCAAGCCAAGCTTTTGGGGAAAGCGAATGTCTGTGTGGCAGCGAATGCAGTTCCAAGGGACAGTGAAAACCAGCTACAGCATTCCGTGCTGGCAGCTTTCATGTGGGCGCAATCGCTGGACGTTTCGAATTTGGCAGCCGGGCTCTGCGAGAGAGAGATACACAGTGTTGCCCCTTTACGAAGCCAAGCTTTTGGGGAAAGCGAATGTCTGTGTGGCAGCGAATGCAGTTCCAAGGGACAGTGAAAACCAGCTACAGCATTCCGTGCTGGCAGCTTTCGTGTGGGCGCAATCGCTGGACGTTTCCAATTTGGCAGCCGGGCTCTGCGAGAGACACATACACAGTGTTGCCGCTTTACCAAGCCAAGCTTTTGGGGAAAGCGAATGTCTGTGTGGCAGCGAATGCAGTTCCAAGGGACAGTGAAAACCAGCTACAGCATTCCGTGCTGGCAGCTTTCGTGTGGGCGCAATCGCTGGACGTTTCCAATTTGGCAGCCGGGCTCTGCGAGAGAGAGATACACAGTGTTGCCCCTTTACCAAGCCAAGCTTTTGGGGAAAGCGAATGTCTGTGTGGCAGCGAATGCAGTTCCAAGGGACAGTGAAAACCAGCTACAGCATTCCGTGCTGGCAGCTTTCGTGTGGGCGCAATCGCTGGACGTTTCGAATTTGGCAGCCGGGCTCTGCGAGAGAGAGATACACAGTGTTGCCCCTTTACGAAGCCAAGCTTTTGGGGAAAGCGAATGTCTGTGTGGCAGCGAATGCAGTTCCAAGGGACAGTGAAAACCAGCTACAGCATTCCGTGCTGGCAGCTTTCGTGTGGGCGCAATCCCTGGACGTTTCGAATTTGGCAGCCGGGCTCTGCGAGAGAGAGATACACAGTGTTGCCCCTTTACCAAGCCAAGCTTTTGGGGAAAGCGAATGTCTGTGTGGCAGCGAATGCAGTTCCAAGGGACAGTGAAAACCAGCTACAGCATTCCGTGCTGGCAGCTTTCGTGTGGGCGCAATCGCTGGACGTTTCCAATTTGGCAGCCGGGCTCTGCGAGAGAGAGATACACAGTGTTGCCCCTTTACCAAGCCAAGCTTTTGGGGAAAGCGAATGTCTGTGTGGCAGCGAATGCAGTTCCAAGGGACAGTGAAAACCAGCTACAGCATTCCGTGCTGGCAGCTTTCGTGTGGGCGCAATCGCTGGACGTTTCCAATTTGGCAGCCGGGCTCTGCGAGAGAGAGATACACAGTGTTGCCCCTTTACCAAGCCAAGCTTTTGGGGAAAGCGAATGTCTGTGTGGCAGCGAATGCAGTTCCAAGGGACAGTGAAAACCAGCTACAGCATTCCGTGCTGGCAGCTTTCGTGTGGGCGCAATCGCTGGACGTTTCCAATTTGGCAGCCGGGCTCTGCGAGAGAGAGATACACAGTGTTGCCCCTTTACCAAGCCAAGCTTTTGGGGAAAGCGAACGTCTGTGTGGCAGCGAATGCAGTTCCAAGGGACAGTGAAAACCAGCTACAGCATTCCGTGCTGGCAGCTTTCGTGTGGGCGCAATCGCTGGACGTTTCCAATTTGGCAGCCGGGCTCTGCGAGAGAGAGATACACAGTGTTGCCCCTTTACCAAGCCAAGCTTTTGGGGAAAGCGAATGTCTGTGTGGCAGCGAATGCAGTTCCAAGGGACAGTGAAAACCAGCTACAGCATTCCGTGCTGGCAGCTTTCGTGTGGGCGCAATCGCTGGACGTTTCCAATTTGGCAGCCGGGCTCTGCGAGAGAGAGATACACAGTGTTGCCCCTTTACCAAGCCAAGCTTTTGGGGAAAGCGAATGTCTGTGTGGCAGCGAATGCAGTTCCAAGGGACAGTGAAAACCAGCTACAGCATTCCGTGCTGGCAGCTTTCGTGTGGGCGCAATCGCTGGACGTTTCCAATTCGGCAGCCGGGCTCTGCGAGAGAGAGATACACAGTGTTGCCCCTTTACCAAGCCAAGCTTTTGGGGAAAGCGAATGTCTGTGTGGCAGCGAATGCAGTTCCAAGGGACAGTGAAAACCAGCTACAGCATTCCGTGCTGGCAGCTTTCGTGTGGGCGCAATCGCTGGACGTTTCGAATTTGGCAGCCGGGCTCTGCGAGAGAGAGATACACAGTGTTGCCCCTTTACCAAGCCAAGCTTTTGGGGAAAGCGAATGTCTGTGTGGCAGCGAATGCAGTTCCAAGGGACAGTGAAAACCAGCTACAGCATTCCGTGCTGGCAGCTTTCGTGTGGGCGCAATCGCTGGACGTTTCCAATTTGGCAGCCGGGCTCTGCGAGAGAGAGATACACAGTGTTGCCCCTTTACCAAGCCAAGCTTTTGGGGAAAGCGAATGTCTGTGTGGCAGCGAATGCAGTTCCAAGGGACAGTGAAAACCAGCTACAGCATTCCGTGCTGGCAGCTTTCGTGTGGGCGCAATCGCTGGACGTTTCCAATTTGGCAGCCGGGCTCTGCGAGAGAGAGATACACAGTGTTGCCCCTTTACCAAGCCAAGCTTTTGGGGAAAGCGAATGTCTGTGTGGCAGCGAATGCAGTTCCAAGGGACAGTGAAAACCAGCTACAGCATTCCGTGCTGGCAGCTTTCGTGTGGGCGCAATCGCTGGACGTTTCGAATTTGGCAGCCGGGCTCTGCGAGAGAGAGATACACAGTGTTGCCCCTTTACCAAGCCAAGCTTTTGGGGAAAGCGAATGTCTGTGTGGCAGCGAATGCAGTTCCAAGGGACAGTGAAAACCAGCTACAGCATTCCGTGCTGGCAGCTTTCGTGTGGGCGCAATCGCTGGACGTTTCCAATTCGGCAGCCGGGCTCTGCGAGAGAGAGATACACAGTGTTGCCCCTTTACCAAGCCAAGCTTTTGGGGAAAGCGAATGTCTGTGTGGCAGCGAATGCAGTTCCAAGGGACAGTGAAAACCAGCTACAGCATTCCGTGCTGGCAGCTTTCGTGTGGGCGCAATCGCTGGACGTTTCGAATTTGGCAGCCGGGCTCTGCGAGAGAGAGATACACAGTGTTGCCCCTTTACGAACCAAAGCTTTTGGGGAAAGCGAATGTCTGTGTGGCAGCGAATGCAGTTCCAAGGGACAGTGAAAACGAGCTACAGCATTCCGTGCTGGCAGCTTTCGTGTGGGCGCAATCCCTGGACGTTTCGAATTTGGCAGCCGGGCTCTGCGAGAGAGAGATACACAGTGTTGCCCCTTTACCAAGCCAAGCTTTTGGGGAAAGCGAATGTCTGTGTGGCAGCGAATGCAGTTCCAAGGGACAGTGAAAACCAGCTACAGCATTCCGTGCTGGCAGCTTTCGTGTGGGCGCAATCGCTGGACGTTTCCAATTTGGCAGTCGGCTCTGCGAGAGAGAGATACACAGTGTTGCCCCTTTATGAACCAAAGCTTTTGGGGAAAGCGAATGTCTGTGTGGCAGCGAATGCAGTTCCAAGGGACAGTGAAAACCAGCTACAGCATTCCGTGCTGGCAGCTTTCGTGTGGGCGCAATCGCTGGACGTTTCGAATTTGGCAGCCGGGCTCTGCGAGAGAGAGATACACAGTGTTGCCCCTTTACCAAGCCAAGCTTTTGGGGAAAGCGAACGTCTGTGTGGCAGCGAATGCAGTTCCAAGGGACAGTGAAAACCAGCTACAGCATTCCGTGCTGGCAGCTTTCGTGTGGGCGCAATCGCTGGACGTTTCCAATTTGGCAGCCGGGCTCTGCGAGAGAGAGATACACAGTGTTGCCCCTTTACCAAGCCAAGCTTTTGGGGAAAGCGAATGTCTGTGTGGCAGCGAATGCAGTTCCAAGGGACAGTGAAAACCAGCTACAGCATTCCGTGCTGGCAGCTTTCGTGTGGGCGCAATCGCTGGACGTTTCCAATTTGGCAGCCGGGCTCTGCGAGAGAGAGATACACAGTGTTGCCCCTTTACCAAGCCAAGCTTTTGGGGAAAGCGAATGTCTGTGTGGCAGCGAATGCAGTTCCAAGGGACAGTGAAAACCAGCTACAGCATTCCGTGCTGGCAGCTTTCGTGTGGGCGCAATCGCTGGACGTTTCGAATTTGGCAGCCGGGCTCTGCGAGAGAGAGATACACAGTGTTGCCCCTTTACCAAGCCAAGCTTTTGGGGAAAGCGAATGTCTGTGTGGCAGCGAATGCAGTTCCAAGGGACAGTGAAAACCAGCTACAGCATTCCGTGCTGGCAGCTTTCGTGTGGGCGCAATCGCTGGACGTTTCGAATTTGGCAGCCGGGCTCTGCGAGAGAGAGATACACAGTGTTGCCCCTTTACGAAGCCAAGCTTTTGGGGAAAGCGAATGTCTGTGTGGCAGCGAATGCAGTTCCAAGGGACAGTGAAAACCAGCTACAGCATTCCGTGCTGGCAGCTTTCGTGTGGGCGCAATCGCTGGACGTTTCCAATTTGGCAGCCGGGCTCTGCGAGAGACACATACACAGTGTTGCCCCTTTACCAAGCCAAGCTTTTGGGGAAAGCGAATGTCTGTGTGGCAGCGAATGCAGTTCCAAGGGACAGTGAAAACCAGCTACAGCATTCCGTGCTGGCAGCTTTCGTGTGGGCGCAATCGCTGGACGTTTCGAATTTGGCAGCCGGGCTCTGCGAGAGAGAGATACACAGTGTTGCCCCTTTACCAAGCCAAGCTTTTGGGGAAAGCGAATGTCTGTGTGGCAGCGAATGCAGTTCCAAGGGACAGTGAAAACCAGCTACAGCATTCCGTGCTGGCAGCTTTCGTGTGGGCGCAATCGCTGGACGTTTCCAATTTGGCAGCCGGGCTCTGCGAGAGAGAGATACACAGTGTTGCCCCTTTACCAAGCCAAGCTTTTGGGGAAAGCGAATGTCTGTGTGGCAGCGAATGCAGTTCCAAGGGACAGTGAAAACCAGCTACAGCATTCCGTGCTGGCAGCTTTCGTGTGGGCGCAATCGCTGGACGTTTCCAATTTGGCAGCCGGGCTCTGCGAGAGAGAGATACACAGTGTTGCCCCTTTACGAACCAAAGCTTTTGGGGAAAGCGAATGTCTGTGTGGCAGCGAATGCAGTTCCAAGGGACAGTGAAAACCAGCTACAGCATTCCGTGCTGGCAGCTTTCGTGTGGGCGCAATCCCTGGACGTTTCGAATTTGGCAGCCGGGCTCTGCGAGAGAGAGATACACAGTGTTGCCCCTTTACCAAGCCAAGCTTTTGGGGAAAGCGAATGTCTGTGTGGCAGCGAATGCAGTTCCAAGGGACAGTGAAAACCAGCTACAGCATTCCGTGCTGGCAGCTTTCGTGTGGGCGCAATCGCTGGACGTTTCGAATTTGGCAGCCGGGCTCTGCGAGAGAGAGATACACAGTGTTGCCCCTTTACCAAGCCAAGCTTTTGGGGAAAGCGAATGTCTGTGTGGCAGCGAATGCAGTTCCAAGGGACAGTGAAAACCAGCTACAGCATTCCGTGCTGGCAGCTTTCGTGTGGGCGCAATCGCTGGACGTTTCCAATTTGGCAGCCGGGCTCTGCGAGAGAGAGATACACAGTGTTGCCCCTTTACCAAGCCAAGCTTTTGGGGAAAGCGAATGTCTGTGTGGCAGCGAATGCAGTTCCAAGGGACAGTGAAAACCAGCTACAGCATTCCGTGCTGGCAGCTTTCGTGTGGGCGCAATCGCTGGACGTTTCGAATTTGGCAGCCGGGCTCTGCGAGAGAGAGATACACAGTGTTGCCCCTTTACCAAGCCAAGCTTTTGGGAAAGCGAATGTCTGTGTGGCAGCGAATGCAGTTCCAAGGGACAGTGAAAACCAGCTACAGCATTCCGTGCTGGCAGCTTTCGTGTGGGCGCAATCGCTGGACGTTTCGAATTTGGCAGCCGGGCTCTGCGAGAGAGAGATACACAGTGTTGCCCCTTTACCAAGCCAAGCTTTTGGGGAAAGCGAACGTCTGTGTGGCAGCGAATGCAGTTCCAAGGGACAGTGAAAACCAGCTACAGCATTCCGTGCTGGCAGCTTTCGTGTGGGCGCAATCGCTGGACGTTTCCAATTTGGCAGCCGGGCTCTGCGAGAGACACATACACAGTGTTGCCCCTTTACCAAGCCAAGCTTTTGGGGAAAGCGAATGTCTGTGTGGCAGCGAATGCAGTTCCAAGGGACAGTGAAAACCAGCTACAGCATTCCGTGCTGGCAGCTTTCGTGTGGGCGCAATCGCTGGACGTTTCCAATTTGGCAGCCGGGCTCTGCGAGAGAGAGATACACAGTGTTGCCCCTTTACCAAGCCAAGCTTTTGGGGAAAGCGAATGTCTGTGTGGCAGCGAATGCAGTTCCAAGGGACAGTGAAAACCAGCTACAGCATTCCGTGCTGGCAGCTTTCGTGTGGGCGCAATCGCTGGACGTTTCCAATTCGGCAGCCGGGCTCTGCGAGAGAGAGATACACAGTGTTGCCCCTTTACCAAGCCAAGCTTTTGGGGAAAGCGAATGTCTGTGTGGCAGCGAATGCAGTTCCAAGGGACAGTGAAAACCAGCTACAGCATTCCGTGCTGGCAGCTTTCGTGTGGGCGCAATCCCTGGACGTTTCGAATTTGGCAGCCGGGCTCTGCGAGAGAGAGATACACAGTGTTGCCCCTTTACGAACCAAAGCTTTTGGGGAAAGCGAATGTCTGTGTGGCAGCGAATGCAGTTCCAAGGGACAGTGAAAACCAGCTACAGCATTCCGTGCTGGCAGCTTTCGTGTGGGCGCAATCGCTGGACGTTTCGAATTTGGCAGCCGGGCTCTGCGAGAGAGAGATACACAGTGTTGCCCCTTTACCAAGCCAAGCTTTTGGGGAAAGCGAATGTCTGTGTGGCAGCGAATGCAGTTCCAAGGGACAGTGAAAACCAGCTACAGCATTCCGTGCTGGCAGCTTTCGTGTGGGCGCAATCGCTGGACGTTTCCAATTTGGCAGCCGGGCTCTGCGAGAGAGAGATACACAGTGTTGCCCCTTTACCAAGCCAAGCTTTTGGGGAAAGCGAATGTCTGTGTGGCAGCGAATGCAGTTCCAAGGGACAGTGAAAACCAGCTACAGCATTCCGTGCTGGCAGCTTTCGTGTGGGCGCAATCGCTGGACGTTTCGAATTTGGCAGCCGGGCTCTGCGAGAGAGAGATACACAGTGTTGCCCCTTTACGAACCAAAGCTTTTGGGGAAAGCGAATGTCTGTGTGGCAGCGAATGCAGTTCCAAGGGACAGTGAAAACGAGCTACAGCATTCCGTGCTGGCAGCTTTCGTGTGGGCGCAATCCCTGGACGTTTCGAATTTGGCAGCCGGGCTCTGCGAGAGAGAGATACACAGTGTTGCCCCTTTACCAAGCCAAGCTTTTGGGGAAAGCGAATGTCTGTGTGGCAGCGAATGCAGTTCCAAGGGACAGTGAAAACCAGCTACAGCATTCCGTGCTGGCAGCTTTCGTGTGGGCGCAATCGCTGGACGTTTCCAATTTGGCAGCCGGGCTCTGCGAGAGAGAGATACACAGTGTTGCCCCTTTACCAAGCCAAGCTTTTGGGGAAAGCGAATGTCTGTGTGGCAGCGAATGCAGTTCCAAGGGACAGTGAAAACCAGCTACAGCATTCCGTGCTGGCAGCTTTCGTGTGGGCGCAATCCCTGGACGTTTCGAATTTGGCAGCCGGCTCTGCGAGAGAGAGATACACAGTGTTGCCCCTTTACGAACCAAAGCTTTTGGGGAAAGCGAATGTCTGTGTGGCAGCGAATGCAGTTCCAAGGGACAGTGAAAACCAGCTACAGCATTCCGTGCTGGCAGCTTTCGTGTGGGCGCAATCGCTGGACGTTTCGAATTTGGCAGCCGGGCTCTGCGAGAGAGAGATACACAGTGTTGCCCCTTTACCAAGCCAAGCTTTTGGGGAAAGCGAATGTCTGTGTGGCAGCGAATGCAGTTCCAAGGGACAGTGAAAACCAGCTACAGCATTCCGTGCTGGCAGCTTTCGTGTGGGCGCAATCGCTGGACCTTTCCAATTTGGCAGCCGGGCTCTGCGAGAGAGAGATACACAGTGTTGCCCCTTTACCAAGCCAAGCTTTTGGGGAAAGCGAATGTCTGTGTGGCAGCGAATGCAGTTCCAAGGGACAGTGAAAACCAGCTACAGCATTCCGTGCTGGCAGCTTTCGTGTGGGCGCAATCGCTGGACGTTTCCAATTTGGCAGCCGGGCTCTGCGAGAGAGAGATACACAGTGTTGCCCCTTTACCAAGCCAAGCTTTTGGGGAAAGCGAATGTCTGTGTGGCAGCGAATGCAGTTCCAAGGGACAGTGAAAACCAGCTACAGCATTCCGTGCTGGCAGCTTTCGTGTGGGCGCAATCGCTGGACGTTTCCAATTTGGCAGCCGGGCTCTGCGAGAGAGAGATACACAGTGTTGCCCCTTTACCAAGCCAAGCTTTTGGGGAAAGCGAATGTCTGTGTGGCAGCGAATGCAGTTCCAAGGGACAGTGAAAACCAGCTACAGCATTCCGTGCTGGCAGCTTTCGTGTGGGCGCAATCGCTGGACGTTTCCAATTTGGCAGCCGGGCTCTGCGAGAGAGAGATACACAGTGTTGCCCCTTTATGAACCAAAGCTTTTGGGGAAAGCGAATGTCTGTGTGGCAGCGAATGCAGTTCCAAGGGACAGTGAAAACCAGCTACAGCATTCCGTGCTGGCAGCTTTCGTGTGGGCGCAATCGCTGGACGTTTCGAATTTGGCAGCCGGGCTCTGCGAGAGAGAGATACACAGTGTTGCCCCTTTACGAACCAAAGCTTTTGGGGAAAGCGAATGTCTGTGTGGCAGCGAATGCAGTTCCAAGGGACAGTGAAAACCAGCTACAGCATTCCGTGCTGGCAGCTTTCGTGTGGGCGCAATCCCTGGACGTTTCCAATTTGGCAGCCGGGCTCTGCGAGAGAGAGATACACAGTGTTGCCCCTTTACCAAGCCAAGCTTTTGGGGAAAGCGAATGTCTGTGTGGCAGCGAATGCAGTTCCAAGGGACAGTGAAAACCAGCTACAGCATTCCGTGCTGGCAGCTTTCGTGTGGGCGCAATCGCTGGACGTTTCCAATTTGGCAGCCGGGCTCTGCGAGAGAGAGATACACAGTGTTGCCCCTTTACCAAGCCAAGCTTTTGGGGAAAGCGAATGTCTGTGTGGCAGCGAATGCAGTTCCAAGGGACAGTGAAAACCAGCTACAGCATTCCGTGCTGGCAGCTTTCGTGTGGGCGCAATCGCTGGACGTTTCGAATTTGGCAGCCGGGCTCTGCGAGAGAGAGATACACAGTGTTGCCCCTTTACCAAGCCAAGCTTTTGGGGAAAGCGAATGTCTGTGTGGCAGCGAATGCAGTTCCAAGGGACAGTGAAAACCAGCTACAGCATTCCGTGCTGGCAGCTTTCGTGTGGGCGCAATCGCTGGACGTTTCGAATTTGGCAGCCGGGCTCTGCGAGAGAGATACACAGTGTTGCCCCTTTACCAAGCCAAGCTTTTGGGGAAAGCGAATGTCTGTGTGGCAGCGAATGCAGTTCCAAGGGACAGTGAAAACCAGCTACAGCATTCCGTGCTGGCAGCTTTCGTGTGGGCGCAATCGCTGGACGTTTCCAATTTGGCAGCCGGGCTCTGCGAGAGAGAGATACACAGTGTTGCCCCTTTACCAAGCCAAGCTTTTGGGGAAAGCGAATGTCTGTGTGGCAGCGAATGCAGTTCCAAGGGACAGTGAAAACCAGCTACAGCATTCCGTGCTGGCAGCTTTCGTGTGGGCGCAATCGCTGGACGTTTCCAATTCGGCAGCCGGGCTCTGCGAGAGAGAGATACACAGTGTTGCCCCTTTACCAAGCCAAGCTTTTGGGGAAAGCGAATGTCTGTGTGGCAGCGAATGCAGTTCCAAGGGACAGTGAAAACCAGCTACAGCATTCCGTGCTGGAAGCTTTCGTGTGGGCGCAATCCCTGGACGTTTCGAATTTGGCAGCCGGGCTCTGCGAGAGAGAGATACACAGTGTTGCCCCTTTACGAACTAAAACTTTTGGGGAAAGCGAATGTCTGTGTGGCAGCGAATGCAGTTCCAAGGGACAGTGAAAACCAGCTACAGCATTCCGTGCTGGCAGCTTTCGTGTGGGCGCAATCGCTGGACGTTTCCAATTTGGCAGCCGGGCTCTGCGAGAGAGAGATACACAGTGTTGCCCCTTTACCAAGCCAAGCTTTTGGGGAAAGCGAATGTCTGTGTGGCAGCGAATGCAGTTCCAAGGGACAGTGAAAACCAGCTACAGCATTCCGTGCTGGCAGCTTTCGTGTGGGCGCAATCGCTGGACGTTTCCAATTTGGCAGCCGGGCTCTGCGAGAGAGAGATACACAGTGTTGCCCCTTTACCAAGCCAAGCTTTTGGGGAAAGCGAATGTCTGTGTGGCAGCGAATGCAGTTCCAAGGGACAGTGAAAACCAGCTACAGCATTCCGTGCTGGCAGCTTTCGTGTGGGCGCAATCGCTGGACGTTTCGAATTTGGCAGCCGGGCTCTGCGAGAGAGAGATACACAGTGTTGCCCCTTTACCAAGCCAAGCTTTTGGGGAAAGCGAATGTCTGTGTGGCAGCGAATGCAGTTCCAAGGGACAGTGAAAACCAGCTACAGCATTCCGTGCTGGCAGCTTTCGTGTGGGCGCAATCGCTGGACGTTTCCAATTTGGCAGCCGGGCTCTGCGAGAGAGAGATACACAGTGTTGCCCCTTTACCAAGCCAAGCTTTTGGGGAAAGCGAATGTCTGTGTGGCAGCGAATGCAGTTCCAAGGGACAGTGAAAACCAGCTACAGCATTCCGTGCTGGCAGCTTTCGTGTGGGCGCAATCGCTGGACGTTTCGAATTTGGCAGCCGGGCTCTGCGAGAGAGAGATACACAGTGTTGCCCCTTTACCAAGCCAAGCTTTTGGGGAAAGCGAATGTCTGTGTGGCAGCGAATGCAGTTCCAAGGGACAGTGAAAACCAGCTACAGCATTCCGTGCTGGAAGCTTTCGTGTGGGCGCAATCCCTGGACGTTTCGAATTTGGCAGCCGGGCTCTGCGAGAGAGAGATACACAGTGTTGCCCCTTTACGAACTAAAACTTTTGGGGAAAGCGAATGTCTGTGTGGCAGCGAATGCAGTTCCAAGGGACAGTGAAAACCAGCTACAGCATTCCGTGCTGGCAGCTTTCGTGTGGGCGCAATCGCTGGACGTTTCCAATTTGGCAGCCGGGCTCTGCGAGAGAGAGATACACAGTGTTGCCCCTTTACCAAGCCAAGCTTTTGGGGAAAGCGAATGTCTGTGTGGCAGCGAATGCAGTTCCAAGGGACAGTGAAAACCAGCTACAGCATTCCGTGCTGGCAGCTTTCGTGTGGGCGCAATCGCTGGACGTTTCCAATTTGGCAGCCGGGCTCTGCGAGAGAGAGATACACAGTGTTGCCCCTTTACCAAGCCAAGCTTTTGGGGAAAGCGAATGTCTGTGTGGCAGCGAATGCAGTTCCAAGGGACAGTGAAAACCAGCTACAGCATTCCGTGCTGGCAGCTTTCGTGTGGGCGCAATCGCTGGACGTTTCGAATTTGGCAGCCGGGCTCTGCGAGAGAGAGATACACAGTGTTGCCCCTTTACCAAGCCAAGCTTTTGGGGAAAGCGAATGTCTGTGTGGCAGCGAATGCAGTTCCAAGGGACAGTGAAAACCAGCTACAGCATTCCGTGCTGGCAGCTTTCGTGTGGGCGCAATCGCTGGACGTTTCGAATTTGGCAGCCGGGCTCTGCGAGAGAGAGATACACAGTGTTGCCCCTTTACCAAGCCAAGCTTTTGGGGAAAGCGAATGTCTGTGTGGCAGCGAATGCAGTTCCAAGGGACAGTGAAAACCAGCTACAGCATTCCGTGCTGGCAGCTTTCGTGTGGGCGCAATCGCTGGACGTTTCCAATTTGGCAGCCGGGCTCTGCGAGAGAGAGATACACAGTGTTGCCCCTTTACCAAGCCAAGCTTTTGGGGAAAGCGAATGTCTGTGTGGCAGCGAATGCAGTTCCAAGGGACAGTGAAAACCAGCTACAGCATTCCGTGCTGGCAGCTTTCGTGTGGGCGCAATCGCTGGACGTTTCGAATTTGGCAGCCGGGCTCTGCGAGAGAGAGATACACAGTGTTGCCCCTTTACCAAGCCAAGCTTTTGGGGAAAGCGAATGTCTGTGTGGCAGCGAATGCAGTTCCAAGGGACAGTGAAAACCAGCTACAGCATTCCGTGCTGGCAGCTTTCGTGTGGGCGCAATCGCTGGACGTTTCGAATTTGGCAGCCGGGCTCTGCGAGAGAGAGATACACAGTGTTGCCCCTTTACCAAGCCAAGCTTTTGGGGAAAGCGAATGTCTGTGTGGCAGCGAATGCAGTTCCAAGGGACAGTGAAAACCAGCTACAGCATTCCGTGCTGGCAGCTTTCGTGTGGGCGCAATCCCTGGATGTTTCCAATTTGGCAGCCGGGCTCTGCGAGAGAGAGATACACAGTGTTGCCCCTTTACGAACCAAAGCTTTTGGGGAAAGCGAATGTCTGTGTGGCAGCGAATGCAGTTCCAAGGGACAGTGAAAACCAGCTACAGCATTCCGTGCTGGCAGCTTTCGTGTGGGCGCAATCCCTGGACGTTTCCAATTTGGCAGCCGGGCTCTGCGAGAGAGAGATACACAGTGTTGCCCCTTTACGAACCAAAGCTTTTGGAGAAAGCGAATGTCTGTGTGGCAGCGAATGCAGTTCCAAGGGACAGTGAAAACCAGCTACAGCATTCCGTGCTGGCAGCTTTCGTGTGGGCGCAATCGCTGGACGTTTCCAATTTGGCAGCCGGGCTCTGCGAGAGAGAGATACACAGTGTTGCCCCTTTACCAAGCCAAGCTTTTGGGGAAAGCGAATGTCTGTGTGGCAGCGAATGCAGTTCCAAGGGACAGTGAAAACCAGCTACAGCATTCCGTGCTGGCAGCTTTCGTGTGGGCGCAATCGCTGGACGTTTCCAATTTGGCAGCCGGGCTCTGCGAGAGAGAGATACACAGTGTTGCCCCTTTACCAAGCCAAGCTTTTGGGGAAAGCGAATGTCTGTGTGGCAGCGAATGCAGTTCCAAGGGACAGTGAAAACCAGCTACAGCATTCCGTGCTGGCAGCTTTCGTGTGGGCGCAATCCCTGGACATTTCGAATTTGGCAGCCGGGCTCTGCGAGAGAGAGATACACAGTGTTGCCCCTTTACCAAGCCAAGCTTTTGGGGAAAGCGAATGTCTGTGTGGCAGCGAATGCAGTTCCAAGGGACAGTGAAAACCAGCTACAGCATTCCGTGCTGGCAGCTTTCGTGTGGGCGCAATCGCTGGACGTTTCCAATTCGGCAGCCGGGCTCTGCGAGAGAGAGATACACAGTGTTGCCCCTTTACCAAGCCAAGCTTTTGGGGAAAGCGAATGTCTGTGTGGCAGCGAATGCAGTTCCAAGGGACAGTGAAAACCAGCTACAGCATTCCGTGCTGGCAGCTTTCGTGTGGGCGCAATCCCTGGACGTTTCGAATTTGGCAGCCGGGCTCTGCGAGAGAGAGATACACAGTGTTGCCCCTTTACGAACCAAAGCTTTTGGGGAAAGCGAATGTCTGTGTGGCAGCGAATGCAGTTCCAAGGGACAGTGAAAACCAGCTACAGCATTCCGTGCTGGCAGCTTTCGTGTGGGCGCAATCGCTGGACGTTTCCAATTTGGCAGCCGGGCTCTGCGAGAGAGAGATACACAGTGTTGCCCCTTTACCAAGCCAAGCTTTTGGGGAAAGCGAATGTCTGTGTGGCAGCGAATGCAGTTCCAAGGGACAGTGAAAACCAGCTACAGCATTCCGTGCTGGCAGCTTTCGTGTGGGCGCAATCGCTGGACGTTTCGAATTTGGCAGCCGGGCTCTGCGAGAGAGAGATACACAGTGTTGCCCCTTTACGAACCAAAGCTTTTGGGGAAAGCGAATGTCTGTGTGGCAGCGAATGCAGTTCCAAGGGACAGTGAAAACCAGCTACAGCATTCCGTGCTGGCAGCTTTCGTGTGGGCGCAATCGCTGGACGTTTCCAATTTGGCAGTCGGCTCTGCGAGAGAGAGATACACAGTGTTGCCCCTTTATGAACCAAAGCTTTTGGGGAAAGCGAAAGTCTGTGTGGCAGCAAATGCAGTTCCAAGGGACAGTGAAAACCAGCTACAGCATTCCGTGCTGGCAGCTTTCGTGTGGGCGCAATCGCTGGACGTTTCGAATTTGGCAGCCGGGCTCTGCGAGAGAGAGATACACAGTGTTGCCCCTTTACCAAGCCAAGCTTTTGGGGAAAGCGAACGTCTGTGTGGCAGCGAATGCAGTTCCAAGGGACAGTGAAAACCAGCTACAGCATTCCGTGCTGGCAGCTTTCGTGTGGGCGCAATCGCTGGACGTTTCCAATTCGGCAGCCGGGCTCTGCGAGAGAGAGATACACAGTGTTGCCCCTTTACCAAGCCAAGCTTTTGGGGAAAGCGAATGTCTGTGTGGCAGCGAATGCAGTTCCAAGGGACAGTGAAAACCAGCTACAGCATTCCGTGCTGGCAGCTTTCGTGTGGGCGCAATCGCTGGACGTTTCCAATTTGGCAGTCGGCTCTGCGAGAGAGAGATACACAGTGTTGCCCCTTTACGAACCAAAGCTTTTGGGGAAAGCGAATGTCTGTGTGGCAGCGAATGCAGTTCCAAGGGACAGTGAAAACCAGCTACAGCATTCCGTGCTGGCAGCTTTCGTGTGGGCGCAATCGCTGGACGTTCCGAATTTGGCAGCCGGGCTCTGCGAGAGAGAGATACACAGTGTTGCCCCTTTACCAAGCCAAGCTTTTGGGGAAAGCGAATGTCTGTGTGGCAGCGAATGCAGTTCCAAGGGACAGTGAAAACCAGCTACAGCATTCCGTGCTGGCAGCTTTCGTGTGGGCGCAATCGCTGGACGTTTCCAATTTGGCAGCCGGGCTCTGCGAGAGAGAGATACACAGTGTTGCCCCTTTACCAAGCCAAGCTTTTGGGGAAAGCGAATGTCTGTGTGGCAGCGAATGCAGTTCCAAGGGACAGTGAAAACCAGCTACAGCATTCCGTGCTGGCAGCTTTCGTGTGGGCGCAATCGCTGGACGTTTCCAATTTGGCAGCCGGGCTCTGCGAGAGAGAGATACACAGTGTTGCCCCTTTACCAAGCCAAGCTTTTGGGGAAAGCGAATGTCTGTGTGGCAGCGAATGCAGTTCCAAGGGACAGTGAAAACCAGCTACAGCATTCCGTGCTGGCAGCTTTCGTGTGGGCGCAATCGCTGGACGTTTCCAATTTGGCAGCCGGGCTCTGCGAGAGAGAGATACACAGTGTTGCCCCTTTACCAAGCCAAGCTTTTGGGGAAAGCGAATGTCTGTGTGGCAGCGAATGCAGTTCCAAGGGACAGTGAAAACCAGCTACAGCATTCCGTGCTGGCAGCTTTCGTGTGGGCGCAATCGCTGGACGTTTCGAATTTGGCAGCCGGGCTCTGCGAGAGAGAGATACACAGTGTTGCCCCTTTACCAAGCCAAGCTTTTGGGGAAAGCGAATGTCTGTGTGGCAGCGAATGCAGTTCCAAGGGACAGTGAAAACCAGCTACAGCATTCCGTGCTGGCAGCTTTCGTGTGGGCGCAATCGCTGGACGTTTCCAATTTGGCAGCCGGGCTCTGCGAGAGAGATACACAGTGTTGCCCCTTTACCAAGCCAAGCTTTTGGGGAAAGCGAATGTCTGTGTGGCAGCGAATGCAGTTCCAAGGGACAGTGAAAACCAGCTACAGCATTCCGTGCTGGCAGCTTTCGTGTGGGCGCAATCGCTGGACGTTTCCAATTTGGCAGCCGGGCTCTGCGAGAGAGAGATACACAGTGTTGCCCCTTTACCAAGCCAAGCTTTTGGGGAAAGCGAATGTCTGTGTGGCAGCGAATGCAGTTCCAAGGGACAGTGAAAACCAGCTACAGCATTCCGTGCTGGCAGCTTTCGTGTGGGCGCAATCGCTGGACGTTTCCAATTTGGCAGCCGGGCTCTGCGAGAGAGAGATACACAGTGTTGCCCCTTTACCAAGCCAAGCTTTTGGGGAAAGCGAATGTCTGTGTGGCAGCGAATGCAGTTCCAAGGGACAGTGAAAACCAGCTACAGCATTCCGTGCTGGCAGCTTTCGTGTGGGCGCAATCGCTGGACGTTTCCAATTTGGCAGCCGGGCTCTGCGAGAGAGAGATACACAGTGTTGCCCCTTTACCAAGCCAAGCTTTTGGGGAAAGCGAATGTCTGTGTGGCAGCGAATGCAGTTCCAAGGGACAGTGAAAACCAGCTACAGCATTCCGTGCTGGCAGCTTTCGTGTGGGCGCAATCGCTGGACGTTTCCAATTTGGCAGCCGGGCTCTGCGAGAGAGAGATACACAGTGTTGCCCCTTTACCAAGCCAAGCTTTTGGGGAAAGCGAATGTCTGTGTGGCAGCGAATGCAGTTCCAAGGGACAGTGAAAACCAGCTACAGCATTCCGTGCTGGCAGCTTTCGTGTGGGCGCAATCGCTGGACGTTTCCAATTTGGCAGCCGGGCTCTGCGAGAGAGCAGCATACACAGTGTTGCCCCTTTACCAAGCCAAGCTTTTGGGGAAAGCGAATGTCTGTGTGGCAGCGAATGCAGTTCCAAGGGACAGTGAAAACCAGCTACAGCATTCCGTGCTGGCAGCTTTCGTGTGGGCGCAATCGCTGGACGTTTCCAATTTGGCAGCCGGGCTCTGCGAGAGAGAGATACACAGTGTTGCCCCTTTACCAAGCCAAGCTTTTGGGGAAAGCGAATGTCTGTGTGGCAGCGAATGCAGTTCCAAGGGACAGTGAAAACCAGCTACAGCATTCCGTGCTGGCAGCTTTCGTGTGGGCGCAATCGCTGGACGTTTCCAATTTGGCAGCCGGGCTCTGCGAGAGAGAGATACACAGTGTTGCCCCTTTACCAAGCCAAGCTTTTGGGGAAAGCGAATGTCTGTGTGGCAGCGAATGCAGTTCCAAGGGACAGTGAAAACCAGCTACAGCATTCCGTGCTGGCAGCTTTCGTGTGGGCGCAATCGCTGGACGTTTCGAATTTGGCAGCCGGGCTCTGCGAGAGAGAGATACACAGTGTTGCCCCTTTACCAAGCCAAGCTTTTGGGGAAAGCGAATGTCTGTGTGGCAGCGAATGCAGTTCCAAGGGACAGTGAAAAGCAGCTACAGCATTCCGTGCTGGCAGCTTTCGTGTGGGCGCAATCGCTGGACGTTTCGAATTTGGCAGCCGGGCTCTGCGAGAGAGAGATACACAGTGTTGCCCCTTTACCAAGCCAAGCTTTTGGGGAAAGCGAATGTCTGTGTGGCAGCGAATGCAGTTCCAAGGGACAGTGAAAACCAGCTACAGCATTCCGTGCTGGCAGCTTTCGTGTGGGCGCAATCGCTGGACGTTTCGAATTTGGCAGCCGGGCTCTGCGAGAGAGAGATACACAGTGTTGCCCCTTTACCAAGCCAAGCTTTTGGGGAAAGCGAATGTCTGTGTGGCAGCGAATGCAGTTCCAAGGGACAGTGAAAACCAGCTACAGCATTCCGTGCTGGCAGCTTTCGTGTGGGCGCAATCGCTGGACGTTTCCAATTTGGCAGCCGGGCTCTGCGAGAGAGAGATACACAGTGTTGCCCCTTTACCAAGCCAAGCTTTTGGGGAAAGCGAATGTCTGTGTGGCAGCGAATGCAGTTCCAAGGGACAGTGAAAACCAGCTACAGCATTCCGTGCTGGCAGCTTTCGTGTGGGCGCAATCGCTGGACGTTTCCAATTTGGCAGCCGGGCTCTGCGAGAGAGAGATACACAGTGTTGCCCCTTTACCAAGCCAAGCTTTTGGGGAAAGCGAATGTCTGTGTGGCAGCGAATGCAGTTCCAAGGGACAGTGAAAACCAGCTACAGCATTCCGTGCTGGCAGCTTTCGTGTGGGCGCAATCGCTGGACGTTTCGAATTTGGCAGCCGGGCTCTGCGAGAGAGAGATACACAGTGTTGCCCCTTTACCAAGCCAAGCTTTTGGGGAAAGCGAATGTCTGTGTGGCAGCGAATGCAGTTCCAAGGGACAGTGAAAACCAGCTACAGCATTCCGTGCTGGCAGCTTTCGTGTGGGCGCAATCGCTGGACGTTTCCAATTTGGCAGCCGGGCTCTGCGAGAGAGAGATACACAGTGTTGCCCCTTTACCAAGCCAAGCTTTTGGGGAAAGCGAATGTCTGTGTGGCAGCGAATGCAGTTCCAAGGGACAGTGAAAACCAGCTACAGCATTCTGTGCTGGCAGCTTTCGTGTGGGCGCAATCGCTGGACGTTTCCAATTTGGCAGCCGGGCTCTGCGAGAGACACATACACAGTGTTGCCCCTTTACCAAGCCAAGCTTTTGGGGAAAGCGAATGTCTGTGTGGCAGCGAATGCAGTTCCAAGGGACAGTGAAAACCAGCTACAGCATTCCGTGCTGGCAGCTTTCGTGTGGGCGCAATCGCTGGACGTTTCGAATTTGGCAGCCGGGCTCTGCGAGAGAGAGATACACAGTGTTGCCCCTTTACCAAGCCAAGCTTTTGGGGAAAGCGAATGTCTGTGTGGCAGCGAATGCAGTTCCAAGGGACAGTGAAAACCAGCTACAGCATTCCCTGCTGGCAGCTTTCGTGTGGGCGCAATCGCTGGACGTTTCCAATTTGGCAGCCGGGCTCTGCGAGAGAGAGATACACAGTGTTGCCCCTTTACCAAGCCAAGCTTTTGGGGAAAGCGAATGTCTGTGTGGCAGCGAATGCAGTTCCAAGGGACAGTGAAAACCAGCTACAGCATTCCGTGCTGGCAGCTTTCGTGTGGGCGCAATCCCTGGACGTTTCGAATTTGGCAGCCGGGCTCTGCGAGAGAGAGATACACAGTGTTGCCCCTTTACGAACCAAAGCTTTTGGGGAAAGCGAATGTCTGTGTGGCAGCGAATGCAGTTCCAAGGGACAGTGAAAACCAGCTACAGCATTCCGTGCTGGCAGCTTTCGTGTGGGCGCAATCGCTGGACGTTTCGAATTTGGCAGCCGGGCTCTGCGAGAGAGAGATACACAGTGTTGCCCCTTTACCAAGCCAAGCCTTTGGGGAAAGCGAATGTCTGTGTGGCAGCGAATGCAGTTCCAAGGGACAGTGAAAACCAGCTACAGCATTCCGTGCTGGCAGCTTTCGTGTGGGCGCAATCGCTGGACGTTTCCAATTTGGCAGCCGGGCTCTGCGAGAGAGAGATACACAGTGTTGCCCCTTTACCAAGCCAAGCTTTTGGGGAAAGCGAATGTCTGTGTGGCAGCGAATGCAGTTCCAAGGGACAGTGAAAACCAGCTACAGCATTCCGTGCTGGCAGCTTTCGTGTGGGCGCAATCTCTGGACGTTTCCAATTTGGCAGCCGGGCTCTGCGAGAGAGAGATACACAGTGTTGCCCCTTTACCAAGCCAAGCTTTTGGGGAAAGCGAATGTCTGTGTGGCAGCGAATGCAGTTCCAAGGGACAGTGAAAACCAGCTACAGCATTCCGTGCTGGCAGCTTTCGTGTGGGCGCAATCGCTGGACGTTTCGAATTTGGCAGCCGGGCTCTGCGAGAGAGAGATACACAGTGTTGCCCCTTTACCAAGCCAAGCTTTTGGGGAAAGCGAATGTCTGTGTGGCAGCGAATGCAGTTCCAAGGGACAGTGAAAACCAGCTACAGCATTCCGTGCTGGCAGCTTTCGTGTGGGCGCAATCGCTGGACGTTTCCAATTCGGCAGCCGGGCTCTGCGAGAGAGAGATACACAGTGTTGCCCCTTTACCAAGCCAAGCTTTTGGGGAAAGCGAATGTCTGTGTGGCAGCGAATGCAGTTCCAAGGGACAGTGAAAACCAGCTACAGCATTCCGTGCTGGCAGCTTTCGTGTGGGCGCAATCGCTGGACGTTTCGAATTTGGCAGCCGGGCTCTGCGAGAGAGAGATACACAGTGTTGCCCCTTTACCAAGCCAAGCTTTTGGGGAAAGCGAATGTCTGTGTGGCAGCGAATGCAGTTCCAAGGGACAGTGAAAACCAGCTACAGCATTCCGTGCTGGCAGCTTTCGTGTGGGCGCAATCCCTGGACGTTTCGAATTTGGCAGCCGGCTCTGCGAGAGAGAGATACACAGTGTTGCCCCTTTACGAACCAAAGCTTTTGGGGAAAGCGAATGTCTGTGTGGCAGCGAATGCAGTTCCAAGGGACAGTGAAAAGCAGCTACAGCATTCCGTGCTGGCAGCTTTCGTGTGGGCGCAATCGCTGGACGTTTCGAATTTGGCAGCCGGGCTCTGCGAGAGAGAGATACACAGTGTTGCCCCTTTACCAAGCCAAGCTTTTGGGGAAAGCGAATGTCTGTGTGGCAGCGAATGCAGTTCCAAGGGACAGTGAAAACCAGCTACAGCATTCCGTGCTGGCAGCTTTCGTGTGGGCGCAATCGCTGGACGTTTCCAATTTGGCAGCCGGGCTCTGCGAGAGAGAGATACACAGTGTTGCCCCTTTACCAAGCCAAGCTTTTGGGGAAAGCGAATGTCTGTGTGGCAGCGAATGCAGTTCCAAGGGACAGTGAAAACCAGCTACAGCATTCCGTGCTGGCAGCTTTCGTGTGGGCGCAATCGCTGGACGTTTCCAATTTGGCAGCCGGGCTCTGCGAGAGAGAGATACACAGTGTTGCCCCTTTATGAACCAAAGCTTTTGGGGAAAGCGAATGTCTGTGTGGCAGCGAATGCAGTTCCAAGGGACAGTGAAAACCAGCTACAGCATTCCGTGCTGGCAGCTTTCGTGTGGGCGCAATCCCTGGACGTTTCGAATTTGGCAGCCGGCTCTGCGAGAGAGAGATACACAGTGTTGCCACTTAACGAACCAAAGCTTTTGGGGAAAGCGAATGTCTGTGTGGCAGCGAATGCAGTTCCAAGGGACAGTGAAAACCAGCTACAGCATTCCGTGCTGGCAGCTTTCGTGTGGGCGCAATCGCTGGACGTTTCCAATTTGGCAGCCGGGCTCTGCGAGAGAGAGATACACAGTGTTGCCCCTTTACCAAGCCAAGCTTTTGGGGAAAGCGAATGTCTGTGTGGCAGCGAATGCAGTTCCAAGGGACAGTGAAAACCAGCTACAGCATTCCGTGCTGGCAGCTTTCGTGTGGGCGCAATCGCTGGACGTTTCGAATTTGGCAGCCGGGCTCTGCGAGAGAGAGATACACAGTGTTGCCCCTTTACCAAGCCAAGCTTTTGGGGGAAAGCGAATGTCTGTGTGGCAGCGAATGCAGTTCCAAGGGACAGTGAAAACCAGCTACAGCATTCCGTGCTGGCAGCTTTCGTGTGGGCGCAATCGCTGGACGTTTCCAATTTGGCAGCCGGGCTCTGCGAGAGAGAGATACACAGTGTTGCCCCTTTACCAAGCCAAGCTTTTGGGGAAAGCGAATGTCTGTGTGGCAGCGAATGCAGTTCCAAGGGACAGTGAAAACCAGCTACAGCATTCCGTGCTGGCAGCTTTCGTGTGGGCGCAATCGCTGGACGTTTCCAATTTGGCAGCCGGGCTCTGCGAGAGAGAGATACACAGTGTTGCCCCTTTACCAAGCCAAGCTTTTGGGGAAAGCGAATGTCTGTGTGGCAGCGAATGCAGTTCCAAGGGACAGTGAAAACCAGCTACAGCATTCCGTGCTGGCAGCTTTCGTGTGGGCGCAATCGCTGGACGTTTCCAATTTGGCAGCCGGGCTCTGCGAGAGAGAGATACACAGTGTTGCCCCTTTACCAAGCCAAGCTTTTGGGGAAAGCGAATGTCTGTGTGGCAGCGAATGCAGTTCCAAGGGACAGTGAAAACCAGCTACAGCATTCCGTGCTGGCAGCTTTCGTGTGGGCGCAATCGCTGGACGTTTCGAATTTGGCAGCCGGGCTCTGCGAGAGAGAGATACACAGTGTTGCCCCTTTACCAAGCCAAGCTTTTGGGGAAAGCGAATGTCTGTGTGGCAGCGAATGCAGTTCCAAGGGACAGTGAAAACCAGCTACAGCATTCCGTGCTGGCAGCTTTCGTGTGGGCGCAATCGCTGGACGTTTCCAATTTGGCAGCCGGGCTCTGCGAGAGAGAGATACACAGTGTTGCCCCTTTACCAAGCCAAGCTTTTGGGGAAAGCGAATGTCTGTGTGGCAGCGAATGCAGTTCCAAGGGACAGTGAAAACCAGCTACAGCATTCCGTGCTGGCAGCTTTCGTGTGGGCGCAATCGCTGGACGTTTCCAATTTGGCAGCCGGGGCTCTGCGAGAGAGAGATACACAGTGTTGCCCCTTTACCAAGCCAAGCTTTTGGGGAAAGCGAATGTCTGTGTGGCAGCGAATGCAGTTCCAAGGGACAGTGAAAACCAGCTACAGCATTCCGTGCTGGCAGCTTTCGTGTGGGCGCAATCGCTGGACGTTTCCAATTTGGCAGCCGGGCTCTGCGAGAGAGAGATACACAGTGTTGCCCCTTTACCAAGCCAAGCTTTTGGGGAAAGCGAATGTCTGTGTGGCAGCGAATGCAGTTCCAAGGGACAGTGAAAACCAGCTACAGCATTCCGTGCTGGCAGCTTTCGTGTGGGCGCAATCGCTGGACGTTTCCAATTTGGCAGCCGGGCTCTGCGAGAGAGAGATACACAGTGTTGCCCCTTTACCAAGCCAAGCTTTTGGGGAAAGCGAATGTCTGTGTGGCAGCGAATGCAGTTCCAAGGGACAGTGAAAACCAGCTACAGCATTCCGTGCTGGCAGCTTTCGTGTGGGCGCAATCGCTGGACGTTTCCAATTTGGCAGCCGGGCTCTGCGAGAGAGAGATACACAGTGTTGCCCCTTTACCAAGCCAAGCTTTTGGGGAAAGCGAATGTCTGTGTGGCAGCGAATGCAGTTCCAAGGGACAGTGAAAACCAGCTACAGCATTCCGTGCTGGCAGCTTTCGTGTGGGCGCAATCGCTGGACGTTTCCAATTTGGCAGCCGGGCTCTGCGAGAGAGAGATACACAGTGTTGCCCCTTTACCAAGCCAAGCTTTTGGGGAAAGCGAATGTCTGTGTGGCAGCGAATGCAGTTCCAAGGGACAGTGAAAACCAGCTACAGCATTCCGTGCTGGCAGCTTTCGTGTGGGCGCAATCGCTGGACGTTTCCAATTTGGCAGCCGGGCTCTGCGAGAGAGAGATACACAGTGTTGCCCCTTTACCAAGCCAAGCTTTTGGGGAAAGCGAATGTCTGTGTGGCAGCGAATGCAGTTCCAAGGGACAGTGAAAACCAGCTACAGCATTCCGTGCTGGCAGCTTTCGTGTGGGCGCAATCGCTGGACGTTTCGAATTTGGCAGCCGGGCTCTGCGAGAGAGAGATACACAGTGTTGCCCCTTTACCAAGCCAAGCTTTTGGGGAAAGCGAATGTCTGTGTGGCAGCGAATGCAGTTCCAAGGGACAGTGAAAACCAGCTACAGCATTCCGTGCTGGCAGCTTTCGTGTGGGCGCAATCGCTGGACGTTTCGAATTTGGCAGCCGGGCTCTGCGAGAGAGAGATACACAGTGTTGCCCCTTTACCAAGCCAAGCTTTTGGGGAAAGCGAATGTCTGTGTGGCAGCGAATGCAGTTCCAAGGGACAGTGAAAAGCCAGCTACAGCATTCCGTGCTGGCAGCTTTCGTGTGGGCGCAATCGCTGGACGTTTCGAATTTGGCAGCCGGGCTCTGCGAGAGAGAGATACACAGTGTTGCCCCTTTACCAAGCCAAGCTTTTGGGGAAAGCGAATGTCTGTGTGGCAGCGAATGCAGTTCCAAGGGACAGTGAAAACCAGCTACAGCATTCCGTGCTGGCAGCTTTCGTGTGGGCGCAATCGCTGGACGTTTCCGAATTTGGCAGCCGGGCTCTGCGAGAGAGAGATACACAGTGTTGCCCCTTTACCAAGCCAAGCTTTTGGGGAAAGCGAATGTCTGTGTGGCAGCGAATGCAGTTCCAAGGGACAGTGAAAACCAGCTACAGCATTCCGTGCTGGCAGCTTTCGTGTGGGCGCAATCGCTGGACGTTTCCAATTTGGCAGCCGGGCTCTGCGAGAGAGAGATACACAGTGTTGCCCCTTTACCAAGCCAAGCTTTTGGGGAAAGCGAATGTCTGTGTGGCAGCGAATGCAGTTCCAAGGGACAGTGAAAACCAGCTACAGCATTCCGTGCTGGCAGCTTTCGTGTGGGCGCAATCGCTGGACGTTTCCAATTTGGCAGCCGGGCTCTGCGAGAGAGAGATACACAGTGTTGCCCCTTTACCAAGCCAAGCTTTTGGGGAAAGCGAATGTCTGTGTGGCAGCGAATGCAGTTCCAAGGGACAGTGAAAACCAGCTACAGCATTCCGTGCTGGCAGCTTTCGTGTGGGCGCAATCGCTGGACGTTTCGAATTTGGCAGCCGGGCTCTGCGAGAGAGAGATACACAGTGTTGCCCCTTTACCAAGCCAAGCTTTTGGGGAAAGCGAATGTCTGTGTGGCAGCGAATGCAGTTCCAAGGGACAGTGAAAACCAGCTACAGCATTCCGTGCTGGCAGCTTTCGTGTGGGCGCAATCGCTGGACGTTTCCAATTTGGCAGCCGGGCTCTGCGAGAGAGAGATACACAGTGTTGCCCCTTTACCAAGCCAAGCTTTTGGGGAAAGCGAATGTCTGTGTGGCAGCGAATGCAGTTCCAAGGGACAGTGAAAACCAGCTACAGCATTCCGTGCTGGCAGCTTTCGTGTGGGCGCAATCGCTGGACGTTTCCGAATTTGGCAGCCGGGCTCTGCGAGAGAGAGATACACAGTGTTGCCCCTTTACCAAGCCAAGCTTTTGGGGAAAGCGAATGTCTGTGTGGCAGCGAATGCAGTTCCAAGGGACAGTGAAAACCAGCTACAGCATTCCGTGCTGGCAGCTTTCGTGTGGGCGCAATCGCTGGACGTTTCGAATTTGGCAGCCGGGCTCTGCGAGAGAGAGATACACAGTGTTGCCCCTTTACCAAGCCAAGCTTTTGGGGAAAGCGAATGTCTGTGTGGCAGCGAATGCAGTTCCAAGGGACAGTGAAAACCAGCTACAGCATTCCGTGCTGGCAGCTTTCGTGTGGGCGCAATCGCTGGACGTTTCGAATTTGGCAGCCGGGCTCTGCGAGAGAGAGATACACAGTGTTGCCCCTTTACCAAGCCAAGCTTTTGGGGAAAGCGAATGTCTGTGTGGCAGCGAATGCAGTTCCAAGGGACAGTGAAAACCAGCTACAGCATTCCGTGCTGGCAGCTTTCGTGTGGGCGCAATCGCTGGACGTTTCGAATTTGGCAGCCGGGCTCTGCGAGAGAGAGATACACAGTGTTGCCCCTTTACCAAGCCAAGCTTTTGGGGAAAGCGAATGTCTGTGTGGCAGCGAATGCAGTTCCAAGGGACAGTGAAAACCAGCTACAGCATTCCGTGCTGGCAGCTTTCGTGTGGGCGCAATCGCTGGACGTTTCCAATTTGGCAGCCGGGCTCTGCGAGAGAGAGATACACAGTGTTGCCCCTTTACCAAGCCAAGCTTTTGGGGAAAGCGAATGTCTGTGTGGCAGCGAATGCAGTTCCAAGGGACAGTGAAAACCAGCTACAGCATTCCGTGCTGGCAGCTTTCGTGTGGGCGCAATCGCTGGACGTTTCCAATTTGGCAGCCGGGCTCTGCGAGAGAGAGATACACAGTGTTGCCCCTTTACCAAGCCAAGCTTTTGGGGAAAGCGAATGTCTGTGTGGCAGCGAATGCAGTTCCAAGGGACAGTGAAAACCAGCTACAGCATTCCGTGCTGGCAGCTTTCGTGTGGGCGCAATCGCTGGACGTTTCGAATTTGGCAGCCGGGCTCTGCGAGAGAGAGATACACAGTGTTGCCCCTTTACCAAGCCAAGCTTTTGGGGAAAGCGAATGTCTGTGTGGCAGCGAATGCAGTTCCAAGGGACAGTGAAAACCAGCTACAGCATTCCGTGCTGGCAGCTTTCGTGTGGGCGCAATCGCTGGACGTTTCCAATTCGGCAGCCGGGCTCTGCGAGAGAGAGATACACAGTGTTGCCCCTTTACCAAGCCAAGCTTTTGGGGAAAGCGAATGTCTGTGTGGCAGCGAATGCAGTTCCAAGGGACAGTGAAAACAGCTACAGCATTCCGTGCTGGCAGCTTTCGTGTGGGCGCAATCGCTGGACGTTTCCAATTCGGCAGCCGGCTCTGCGAGAGAGAGATACACAGTGTTGCCCCTTTACCAAGCCAAGCTTTTGGGGAAAGCGAATGTCTGTGTGGCAGCGAATGCAGTTCCAGAGGG